>NC_137689.1:33601531-33879278 GCF_963989245.1 Nansenia antarctica | reverse complement strand
CTAGGTCTTATTTGTAGAGGTTGCTGGGGCAGTTTATCACAAGCCAAAACACCTGGCTGTCAGTTCCACAGTATTCATGATGCTTAATAGTAATAAACTAAAACCTGTCTGCGATGGGACACTTAAATCATACTATCATATACCGCATAAATTATTAGATTGATGGTATTAGGCAGCGGGTTCCTGAAACGTGTCTCCAGGCGTATGTTACCACTCTTGATCAATGATAGATGCTGACAATTATCCTCGTCAGGTGTCAGATTAAATGCATAAAGAGTGTACCCTCTCAGGAAATCGTTTCGATCAATGGCCATAGCACTGTTCTTTAAATGTCTCCCTGTTGATAACACCAGTTGATAGAATTCACGAGTTACGCAACCATTAGGGAAGTCCGGTTGTAATGGTTTGGTGGGGAACTGGACACCGTCAACATATATTGCCAGATATTCTAGATTATAATTCTTAAAATTGAATGGGTTCTTGCCATAGTCACCCGTAAAAGAGTCATTATCAACCATCGCTACCACCACAGACTATGTTATTGTTTGACTAAAACCCCTTGCTTGACTAAATAAAAATGATTGTAATGATACATGAACTCTGATAATTTATTTGACCAACATTTTATTGACTTGCACAATCTTACACAATTGTCTGAACATGTTGAACACAACTAAACACATTATGAACACACACACACGGTTGCAACTTTTTCACAAAACGTGTTACCATTGTGTCATTTTTAAACAGATTAGAAGAATATTTAGATATCAACATATCATAGGTGATGCCTCTACACATGTGATTTAAGAAGTAGATACAGTGTTCACCACATGTGACCGATGTGACATCCTGAACTTGTTTGTCTGATAAATGTATCTCGTCACATGACATGTTTAAAAAGTCATAAATCGATTTAGGAAATATTGAATGATTTGGAGCATTTCCAAAACTGTCAAAAAAACACCCAACTCTCTCCAATATATAAACTGCCAGCCAGTGGTGTAGTCTAGTTTTTTCTAGTGGGTATACTGTGATTTTGCCCTCCCAGTCAGAGCGACACCTGTCCCGTAGCGACACCCCATAAGCACATTCACTTATGCATACAGTATGCATCTACACCAGTGTTTGCTGCCTTGGGGGGGGGGGGTGGCATGGACAGTACTTACAAGTACATCAAGCTGCCTCACGCTACAGGAACAGGAGATAGGCTCCTGCCCCCTAAGGGCCGTTAGGCTCGAGAACCATCGGTTCTCAGGGCTACTTATGTGGTCTTGACTACCTGTCCACTTTCTCACCTGGTTCTTGCTGTCTCTCTCTCTGGTGTGCCGACACCATCCTGCTCTCTCTCCTTCTCTCCCTCTCTATCCTCCTCTCTCCCTCTTTTGCTGTCAACCAAAAGGCAAATATAACAACCAGAGTATTTATAATTTAATAAGAGGTATACATTGAATTCATATCAAATCATAACATCATTCTAATTGAATATTGGGTTGCTGTGGGCAATGCAGTCAGATACTGTCTTTACTTACTCTCTCACCTGTAAGAAAATCGTATGTCCAACTACAAAAAACAGACATTTCCAATGAGTGAGGGTTTGTTCCAATCCTTCAATCCACTGTCCATGTACTGTAAATATGCCATAATGGTATTACCATAAAGCCCAATTCTAGCAGAATAAGAAAGATTGTATATCTACTTTAAGTAAAATAATAAAGTGCCTCCAGTTAGCTCTTTAGCTGGCATGTGTGCAGCAGACTAGCTCATCTCATCACCTCTGAGCACGCTAGCTAGCTTGCTAGTTCTTTGACACTATTATTCACACCATGAAACTATAATCAGACACTTTCTAATCACAATAATAACGACTCATTTGAACCAACTTTCTCTGTCAGAACACAGTAATTATATTTGCTAACGTTTCAACTTGCTTACTTTCTTCTGCAGAGCTTTCACCCAGCAAAAACTCTCTCGCGTCGCACGCGCACACAAAACCAAAACCAAACCATTCTCCAGCGCGGCACGAAGCTGTGTGTGGAGGTCTGGCCCGCCCGCGAATTTGCGAAACCTAGGATGGTAAGGGGAGGCAGGGCAATACCGCTACCTGATTGGTTGGCGAAGCACTCCCTCATTGCCCTTCGCCAACCAATCAGGTAGCGGTATTGCCCTGCCTCCCCCTACCATCCTAGGTTTCGCAAATTCGCGGCCCGCCCACCCCAAGGCTCTGTAGGGGAAATACTGAGACTAGCATTCTGAACGACTGGTTATGCGATAACAAACATGTCAGAAAGTTCGAAGTAAGTGCTTCGTAACACAGACGGGGTGAATTTTATGAATGAAAGTGAAAGTTCTGTCACAAAACGCCATTACGTATCCTCGCGCATTTTTTAGTGGGTATACGCAAATCCTTGGCCTTTCCTAGTGGGTATACGGCGTAGTCCTGCGTATCACGTAGACTACACCACTGCTGCCAGCCAATGCTCTCCAGGCTGGTCAGAGGGGTGTGTGTTAATTATCATAGCACTAGGTCTTATTTGTAGAGGTTGCTGGGGCAGTTTATCACAAGCCAAAACACCTGGCTGTCAGTTCCACAGTATTCATGATGCTTAATAGTAATAAACTAAAACCTGTCTGCGATGGGACACTTAAATCATACTATCATATACCGCATAAATTATTAGATTGATGGTATTAGGCAGCGGGTTCCTGAAACGTGTCTCCAGGCGTATGTTACCACTCTTGATCAATGATAGATGCTGACAATTATCCTCGTCAGGTGTCAGATTAAATGCATAAAGAGTGTACCCTCTCAGGAAATCGTTTCGATCAATGGCCATAGCACTGTTCTTTAAATGTCTCCCTGTTGATAACACCAGTTGATAGAATTCACGAGTTACGCAACCATTAGGGAAGTCCGGTTGTAATGGTTTGGTGGGGAACTGGACACCGTCAACATATATTGCCAGATATTCTAGATTATAATTCTTAAAATTGAATGGGTTCTTGCCATAGTCACCCGTAAAAGAGTCATTATCAACCATCGCTACCACCACAGACTATGTTATTGTTTGACTAAAACCCCTTGCTTGACTAAATAAAAATGATTGTAATGATACATGAACTCTGATAATTTATTTGACCAACATTTTATTGACTTGCACAATCTTACACAATTGTCTGAACATGTTGAACACAACTAAACACATTATGAACACACACACACACGGTTGCAACTTTTTCACAAAACGTGTTACCATTGTGTCATTTTTAAACAGATTAGAAGAATATTTAGATATCAACATATCATAGGTGATGCCTCTACACATGTGATTTAAGAAGTAGATACAGTGTTCACCACATGTGACCGATGTGACATCCTGAACTTGTTTGTCTGATAAATGTATCTCGTCACATGACATGTTTAAAAAGTCATAAATCGATTTAGGAAATATTGAATGATTTGGAGCATTTCCAAAACTGTCAAAAAAACACCCAACTCTCTCCAATATATAAACTGCCAGCCAATGCTCTCCAGGCTGGTCAGAGGGGTGTGTGTTAATTATCATAGCACTAGGTCTTATTTGTAGAGGTTGCTGGGGCAGTTTATCACAAGCCAAAACACCTGGCTGTCAGTTCCACAGTATTCATGATGCTTAATAGTAATAAACTAAAACCTGTCTGCGATGGGACACTTAAATCATACTATCATATACCGCATAAATTATTAGATTGATGGTATTAGGCAGCGGGTTCCTGAAACGTGTCTCCAGGCGTATGTTACCACTCTTGATCAATGATAGATGCTGACAATTATCCTCGTCAGGTGTCAGATTAAATGCATAAAGAGTGTACCCTCTCAGGAAATCGTTTCGATCAATGGCCATAGCACTGTTCTTTAAATGTCTCCCTGTTGATAACACCAGTTGATAGAATTCACGAGTTACGCAACCATTAGGGAAGTCCGGTTGTAATGGTTTGGTGGGGAACTGGACACCGTCAACATATATTGCCAGATATTCTAGATTATAATTCTTAAAATTGAATGGGTTCTTGCCATAGTCACCCGTAAAAGAGTCATTATCAACCATCGCTACCACCACAGACTATGTTATTGTTTGACTAAAACCCCTTGCTTGACTAAATAAAAATGATTGTAATGATACATGAACTCTGATAATTTATTTGACCAACATTTTATTGACTTGCACAATCTTACACAATTGTCTGAACATGTTGAACACAACTAAACACATTATGAACACACACACACGGTTGCAACTTTTTCACAAAACGTGTTACCATTGTGTCATTTTTAAACAGATTAGAAGAATATTTAGATATCAACATATCATAGGTGATGCCTCTACACATGTGATTTAAGAAGTAGATACAGTGTTCACCACATGTGACCGATGTGACATCCTGAACTTGTTTGTCTGATAAATGTATCTCGTCACATGACATGTTTAAAAAGTCATAAATCGATTTAGGAAATATTGAACGATTTGGAGCATTTCCAAAACTGTCAAAAAAACACCCAACTCTCTCCAATATACAAACTGCCAGCCAATGCTCTCCAGGCTGGTCAGAGGGGTGTGTGTTAATTATCATAGCACTAGGTCTTATTTGTAGAGGTTGCTGGGGCAGTTTATCACAAGCCAAAACACCTGGCTGTCAGTTCCACAGTATTCATGATGCTTAATAGTAATAAACTAAAACCTGTCTGCGATGGGACACTTAAATCATACTATCATATACCGCATAAATTATTAGATTGATGGTATTAGGCAGCGGGTTCCTGAAACGTGTCTCCAGGCGTATGTTACCACTCTTGATCAATGATAGATGCTGACAATTATCCTCGTCAGGTGTCAGATTAAATGCATAAAGAGTGTACCCTCTCAGGAAATCGTTTCGATCAATGGCCATAGCACTGTTCTTTAAATGTCTCCCTGTTGATAACACCAGTTGATAGAATTCACGAGTTACGCAACCATTAGGGAAGTCCGGTTGTAATGGTTTGGTGGGGAACTGGACACCGTCAACATATATTGCCAGATATTCTAGATTATAATTCTTAAAATTGAATGGGTTCTTGCCATAGTCACCCGTAAAAGAGTCATTATCAACCATCGCTACCACCACAGACTATGTTATTGTTTGACTAAAACCCCTTGCTTGACTAAATAAAAATGATTGTAATGATACATGAACTCTGATAATTTATTTGACCAACATTTTATTGACTTGCACAATCTTACACAATTGTCTGAACATGTTGAACACAACTAAACACATTATGAACACACACACACGGTTGCAACTTTTTCACAAAACGTGTTACCATTGTGTCATTTTTAAACAGATTAGAAGAATATTTAGATATCAACATATCATAGGTGATGCCTCTACACATGTGATTTAAGAAGTAGATACAGTGTTCACCACATGTGACCGATGTGACATCCTGAACTTGTTTGTCTGATAAATGTATCTCGTCACATGACATGTTTAAAAAGTCATAAATCGATTTAGGAAATATTGAATGATTTGGAGCATTTCCAAAACTGTCAAAAAAACACCCAACTCTCTCCAATATATAAACTGCCAGCCAATGCTCTCCAGGCTGGTCAGAGGGGTGTGTGTTAATTATCATAGCACTAGGTCTTATTTGTAGAGGTTGCTGGGGCAGTTTATCACAAGCCAAAACACCTGGCTGTCAGTTCCACAGTATTCATGATGCTTAATAGTAATAAACTAAAACCTGTCTGCGATGGGACACTTAAATCATACTATCATATACCGCATAAATTATTAGATTGATGGTATTAGGCAGCGGGTTCCTGAAACGTGTCTCCAGGCGTATGTTACCACTCTTGATCAATGATAGATGCTGACAATTATCCTCGTCAGGTGTCAGATTAAATGCATAAAGAGTGTACCCTCTCAGGAAATCGTTTCGATCAATGGCCATAGCACTGTTCTTTAAATGTCTCCCTGTTGATAACACCAGTTGATAGAATTCACGAGTTACGCAACCATTAGGGAAGTCCGGTTGTAATGGTTTGGTGGGGAACTGGACACCGTCAACATATATTGCCAGATATTCTAGATTATAATTCTTAAAATTGAATGGGTTCTTGCCATAGTCACCCGTAAAAGAGTCATTATCAACCATCGCTACCACCACAGACTATGTTATTGTTTGACTAAAACCCCTTGCTTGACTAAATAAAAATGATTGTAATGATACATGAACTCTGATAATTTATTTGACCAACATTTTATTGACTTGCACAATCTTACACAATTGTCTGAACATGTTGAACACAACTAAACACATTATGAACACACACACACACGGTTGCAACTTTTTCACAAAACGTGTTACCATTGTGTCATTTTTAAACAGATTAGAAGAATATTTAGATATCAACATATCATAGGTGATGCCTCTACACATGTGATTTAAGAAGTAGATACAGTGTTCACCACATGTGACCGATGTGACATCCTGAACTTGTTTGTCTGATAAATGTATCTCGTCACATGACATGTTTAAAAAGTCATAAATCGATTTAGGAAATATTGAATGATTTGGAGCATTTCCAAAACTGTCAAAAAAACACCCAACTCTCTCCAATATATAAACTGCCAGCCAATGCTCTCCAGGCTGGTCAGAGGGGTGTGTGTTAATTATCATAGCACTAGGTCTTATTTGTAGAGGTTGCTGGGGCAGTTTATCACAAGCCAAAACACCTGGCTGTCAGTTCCACAGTATTCATGATGCTTAATAGTAATAAACTAAAACCTGTCTGCGATGGGACACTTAAATCATACTATCATATACCGCATAAATTATTAGATTGATGGTATTAGGCAGCGGGTTCCTGAAACGTGTCTCCAGGCGTATGTTACCACTCTTGATCAATGATAGATGCTGACAATTATCCTCGTCAGGTGTCAGATTAAATGCATAAAGAGTGTACCCTCTCAGGAAATCGTTTCGATCAATGGCCATAGCACTGTTCTTTAAATGTCTCCCTGTTGATAACACCAGTTGATAGAATTCACGAGTTACGCAACCATTAGGGAAGTCCGGTTGTAATGGTTTGGTGGGGAACTGGACACCGTCAACATATATTGCCAGATATTCTAGATTATAATTCTTAAAATTGAATGGGTTCTTGCCATAGTCACCCGTAAAAGAGTCATTATCAACCATCGCTACCACCACAGACTATGTTATTGTTTGACTAAAACCCCTTGCTTGACTAAATAAAAATGATTGTAATGATACATGAACTCTGATAATTTATTTGACCAACATTTTATTGACTTGCACAATCTTACACAATTGTCTGAACATGTTGAACACAACTAAACACATTATGAACACACACACACACGGTTGCAACTTTTTCACAAAACGTGTTACCATTGTGTCATTTTTAAACAGATTAGAAGAATATTTAGATATCAACATATCATAGGTGATGCCTCTACACATGTGATTTAAGAAGTAGATACAGTGTTCACCACATGTGACCGATGTGACATCCTGAACTTGTTTGTCTGATAAATGTATCTCGTCACATGACATGTTTAAAAAGTCATAAATCGATTTAGGAAATATTGAATGATTTGGAGCATTTCCAAAACTGTCAAAAAAACACCCAACTCTCTCCAATATATAAACTGCCAGCCAATGCTCTCCAGGCTGGTCAGAGGGGTGTGTGTTAATTATCATAGCACTAGGTCTTATTTGTAGAGGTTGCTGGGGCAGTTTATCACAAGCCAAAACACCTGGCTGTCAGTTCCACAGTATTCATGATGCTTAATAGTAATAAACTAAAACCTGTCTGCGATGGGACACTTAAATCATACTATCATATACCGCATAAATTATTAGATTGATGGTATTAGGCAGCGGGTTCCTGAAACGTGTCTCCAGGCGTATGTTACCACTCTTGATCAATGATAGATGCTGACAATTATCCTCGTCAGGTGTCAGATTAAATGCATAAAGAGTGTACCCTCTCAGGAAATCGTTTCGATCAATGGCCATAGCACTGTTCTTTAAATGTCTCCCTGTTGATAACACCAGTTGATAGAATTCACGAGTTACGCAACCATTAGGGAAGTCCGGTTGTAATGGTTTGGTGGGGAACTGGACACCGTCAACATATATTGCCAGATATTCTAGATTATAATTCTTAAAATTGAATGGGTTCTTGCCATAGTCACCCGTAAAAGAGTCATTATCAACCATCGCTACCACCACAGACTATGTTATTGTTTGACTAAAACCCCTTGCTTGACTAAATAAAAATGATTGTAATGATACATGAACTCTGATAATTTATTTGACCAACATTTTATTGACTTGCACAATCTTACACAATTGTCTGAACATGTTGAACACAACTAAACACATTATGAACACACACACACACGGTTGCAACTTTTTCACAAAACGTGTTACCATTGTGTCATTTTTAAACAGATTAGAAGAATATTTAGATATCAACATATCATAGGTGATGCCTCTACACATGTGATTTAAGAAGTAGATACAGTGTTCACCACATGTGACCGATGTGACATCCTGAACTTGTTTGTCTGATAAATGTATCTCGTCACATGACATGTTTAAAAAGTCATAAATCGATTTAGGAAATATTGAATGATTTGGAGCATTTCCAAAACTGTCAAAAAAACACCCAACTCTCTCCAATATATAAACTGCCAGCCAATGCTCTCCAGGCTGGTCAGAGGGGTGTGTGTTAATTATCATAGCACTAGGTCTTATTTGTAGAGGTTGCTGGGGCAGTTTATCACAAGCCAAAACACCTGGCTGTCAGTTCCACAGTATTCATGATGCTTAATAGTAATAAACTAAAACCTGTCTGCGATGGGACACTTAAATCATACTATCATATACCGCATAAATTATTAGATTGATGGTATTAGGCAGCGGGTTCCTGAAACGTGTCTCCAGGCGTATGTTACCACTCTTGATCAATGATAGATGCTGACAATTATCCTCGTCAGGTGTCAGATTAAATGCATAAAGAGTGTACCCTCTCAGGAAATCGTTTCGATCAATGGCCATAGCACTGTTCTTTAAATGTCTCCCTGTTGATAACACCAGTTGATAGAATTCACGAGTTACGCAACCATTAGGGAAGTCCGGTTGTAATGGTTTGGTGGGGAACTGGACACCGTCAACATATATTGCCAGATATTCTAGATTATAATTCTTAAAATTGAATGGGTTCTTGCCATAGTCACCCGTAAAAGAGTCATTATCAACCATCGCTACCACCATAGACTATGTTATTGTTTGACTAAAACCCCTTGCTTGACTAAATAAAAATGATTGTAATGATACATGAACTCTGATAATTTATTTGACCAACATTTTATTGACTTGCACAATCTTACACAATTGTCTGAACATGTTGAACACAACTAAACACATTATGAACACACACACACACGGTTGCAACTTTTTCACAAAACGTGTTACCATTGTGTCATTTTTAAACAGATTAGAAGAATATTTAGATATCAACATATCATAGGTGATGCCTCTACACATGTGATTTAAGAAGTAGATACAGTGTTCACCACATGTGACCGATGTGACATCCTGAACTTGTTTGTCTGATAAATGTATCTCGTCACATGACATGTTTAAAAAGTCATAAATCGATTTAGGAAATATTGAATGATTTGGAGCATTTCCAAAACTGTCAAAAAAACACCCAACTCTCTCCAATATATAAACTGCCAGCCAATGCTCTCCAGGCTGGTCAGAGGGGTGTGTGTTAATTATCATAGCACTAGGTCTTATTTGTAGAGGTTGCTGGGGCAGTTTATCACAAGCCAAAACACCTGGCTGTCAGTTCCACAGTATTCATGATGCTTAATAGTAATAAACTAAAACCTGTCTGCGATGGGACACTTAAATCATACTATCATATACCGCATAAATTATTAGATTGATGGTATTAGGCAGCGGGTTCCTGAAACGTGTCTCCAGGCGTATGTTACCACTCTTGATCAATGATAGATGCTGACAATTATCCTCGTCAGGTGTCAGATTAAATGCATAAAGAGTGTACCCTCTCAGGAAATCGTTTCGATCAATGGCCATAGCACTGTTCTTTAAATGTCTCCCTGTTGATAACACCAGTTGATAGAATTCACGAGTTACGCAACCATTAGGGAAGTCCGGTTGTAATGGTTTGGTGGGGAACTGGACACCGTCAACATATATTGCCAGATATTCTAGATTATAATTCTTAAAATTGAATGGGTTCTTGCCATAGTCACCCGTAAAAGAGTCATTATCAACCATCGCTACCACCACAGACTATGTTATTGTTTGACTAAAACCCCTTGCTTGACTAAATAAAAATGATTGTAATGATACATGAACTCTGATAATTTATTTGACCAACATTTTATTGACTTGCACAATCTTACACAATTGTCTGAACATGTTGAACACAACTAAACACATTATGAACACACACACACGGTTGCAACTTTTTCACAAAACGTGTTACCATTGTGTCATTTTTAAACAGATTAGAAGAATATTTAGATATCAACATATCATAGGTGATGCCTCTACACATGTGATTTAAGAAGTAGATACAGTGTTCACCACATGTGACCGATGTGACATCCTGAACTTGTTTGTCTGATAAATGTATCTCGTCACATGACATGTTTAAAAAGTCATAAATCGATTTAGGAAATATTGAACGATTTGGAGCATTTCCAAAACTGTCAAAAAAACACCCAACTCTCTCCAATATACAAACTGCCAGCCAATGCTCTCCAGGCTGGTCAGAGGGGTGTGTGTTAATTATCATAGCACTAGGTCTTATTTGTAGAGGTTGCTGGGGCAGTTTATCACAAGCCAAAACACCTGGCTGTCAGTTCCACAGTATTCATGATGCTTAATAGTAATAAACTAAAACCTGTCTGCGATGGGACACTTAAATCATACTACCATATACCGCATAAATTATTAGATTGATGGTATTAGGCAGCGGGTTCCTGAAACGTGTCTCCAGGCGTATGTTACCACTCTTGATCAATGATAGATGCTGACAATTATCCTCGTCAGGTGTCAGAATAAATGCATAAAGAGTGTACCCTCTCAGGAAATCGTTTCGATCAATGGCCATAGCACTGTTCTTTAAATGTCTCCCTGTTGATAACACCAGTTGATAGAATTCACGAGTTACGCAACCATTAGGGAAGTCCGGTTGTAATGGTTTGGTGGGGAACTGGACACCGTCAACATATATTGCCAGATATTCTAGATTATAATTCTTAAAATTGAATGGGTTCTTGCCATAGTCACCCGTAAAAGAGTCATTATCAACCATCGCTACCACCACAGACTATGTTATTGTTTGACTAAAACCCCTTGCTTGACTAAATAAAAATGATTGTAATGATACATGAACTCTGATAATTTATTTGACCAACATTTTATTGACTTGCACAATCTTACACAATTGTCTGAACATGTTGAACACAACTAAACACATTATGAACACACACACACACGGTTGCAACATTTTCACAAAACGTGTTACCATTGTGTCATTTTTAAACAGATTAGAAGAATATTTAGATATCAACATATCATAGGTGATGCCTCTACACATGTGATTTAAGAAGTAGATACAGTGTTCACCACATGTGACCGATGTGACATCCTGAACTTGTTTGTCTGATAAATGTATCTCGTCACATGACATGTTTAAAAAGTCATAAATCGATTTAGGAAATATTGAACGATTTGGAGCATTTCCAAAACTGTCAAAAAAACACCCAACTCTCTCCAATATATAAACTGCCAGCCAATGCTCTCCAGGCTGGTCAGAGGGGTGTGTGTTAATTATCATAGCACTAGGTCTTATTTGTAGAGGTTGCTGGGGCAGTTTATCACAAGCCAAAACACCTGGCTGTCAGTTCCACAGTATTCATGATGCTTAATAGTAATAAACTAAAACCTGTCTGCGATGGGACACTTAAATCATACTATCATATACCGCATAAATTATTAGATTGATGGTATTAGGCAGCGGGTTCCTGAAACGTGTCTCCAGGCGTATGTTACCACTCTTGATCAATGATAGATGCTGACAATTATCCTCGTCAGGTGTCAGATTAAATGCATAAAGAGTGTACCCTCTCAGGAAATCGTTTCGATCAATGGCCATAGCACTGTTCTTTAAATGTCTCCCTGTTGATAACACCAGTTGATAGAATTCACGAGTTACGCAACCATTAGGGAAGTCCGGTTGTAATGGTTTGGTGGGGAACTGGACACCGTCAACATATATTGCCAGATATTCTAGATTATAATTCTTAAAATTGAATGGGTTCTTGCCATAGTCACCCGTAAAAGAGTCATTATCAACCATCGCTACCACCACAGACTATGTTATTGTTTGACTAAAACCCCTTGCTTGACTAAATAAAAATGATTGTAATGATACATGAACTCTGATAATTTATTTGACCAACATTTTATTGACTTGCACAATCTTACACAATTGTCTGAACATGTTGAACACAACTAAACACATTATGAACACACACACACGGTTGCAACTTTTTCACAAAACGTGTTACCATTGTGTCATTTTTAAACAGATTAGAAGAATATTTAGATATCAACATATCATAGGTGATGCCTCTACACATGTGATTTAAGAAGTAGATACAGTGTTCACCACATGTGACCGATGTGACATCCTGAACTTGTTTGTCTGATAAATGTATCTCGTCACATGACATGTTTAAAAAGTCATAAATCGATTTAGGAAATATTGAACGATTTGGAGCATTTCCAAAACTGTCAAAAAAACACCCAACTCTCTCCAATATACAAACTGCCAGCCAATGCTCTCCAGGCTGGTCAGAGGGGTGTGTGTTAATTATCATAGCACTAGGTCTTATTTGTAGAGGTTGCTGGGGCAGTTTATCACAAGCCAAAACACCTGGCTGTCAGTTCCACAGTATTCATGATGCTTAATAGTAATAAACTAAAACCTGTCTGCGATGGGACACTTAAATCATACTATCATATACCGCATAAATTATTAGATTGATGGTATTAGGCAGCGGGTTCCTGAAACGTGTCTCCAGGCGTATGTTACCACTCTTGATCAATGATAGATGCTGACAATTATCCTCGTCAGGTGTCAGATTAAATGCATAAAGAGTGTACCCTCTCAGGAAATCGTTTCGATCAATGGCCATAGCACTGTTCTTTAAATGTCTCCCTGTTGATAACACCAGTTGATAGAATTCACGAGTTACGCAACCATTAGGGAAGTCCGGTTGTAATGGTTTGGTGGGGAACTGGACACCGTCAACATATATTGCCAGATATTCTAGATTATAATTCTTAAAATTGAATGGGTTCTTGCCATAGTCACCCGTAAAAGAGTCATTATCAACCATCGCTACCACCACAGACTATGTTATTGTTTGACTAAAACCCCTTGCTTGACTAAATAAAAATGATTGTAATGATACATGAACTCTGATAATTTATTTGACCAACATTTTATTGACTTGCACAATCTTACACAATTGTCTGAACATGTTGAACACAACTAAACACATTATGAACACACACACACGGTTGCAACTTTTTCACAAAACGTGTTACCATTGTGTCATTTTTAAACAGATTAGAAGAATATTTAGATATCAACATATCATAGGTGATGCCTCTACACATGTGATTTAAGAAGTAGATACAGTGTTCACCACATGTGACCGATGTGACATCCTGAACTTGTTTGTCTGATAAATGTATCTCGTCACATGACATGTTTAAAAAGTCATAAATCGATTTAGGAAATATTGAACGATTTGGAGCATTTCCAAAACTGTCAAAAAAACACCCAACTCTCTCCAATATACAAACTGCCAGCCAATGCTCTCCAGGCTGGTCAGAGGGGTGTGTGTTAATTATCATAGCACTAGGTCTTATTTGTAGAGGTTGCTGGGGCAGTTTATCACAAGCCAAAACACCTGGCTGTCAGTTCCACAGTATTCATGATGCTTAATAGTAATAAACTAAAACCTGTCTGCGATGGGACACTTAAATCATACTATCATATACCGCATAAATTATTAGATTGATGGTATTAGGCAGCGGGTTCCTGAAACGTGTCTCCAGGCGTATGTTACCACTCTTGATCAATGATAGATGCTGACAATTATCCTCGTCAGGTGTCAGATTAAATGCATAAAGAGTGTACCCTCTCAGGAAATCGTTTCGATCAATGGCCATAGCACTGTTCTTTAAATGTCTCCCTGTTGATAACACCAGTTGATAGAATTCACGAGTTACGCAACCATTAGGGAAGTCCGGTTGTAATGGTTTGGTGGGGAACTGGACACCGTCAACATATATTGCCAGATATTCTAGATTATAATTCTTAAAATTGAATGGGTTCTTGCCATAGTCACCCGTAAAAGAGTCATTATCAACCATCGCTACCACCACAGACTATGTTATTGTTTGACTAAAACCCCTTGCTTGACTAAATAAAAATGATTGTAATGATACATGAACTCTGATAATTTATTTGACCAACATTTTATTGACTTGCACAATCTTACACAATTGTCTGAACATGTTGAACACAACTAAACACATTATGAACACACACACACGGTTGCAACTTTTTCACAAAACGTGTTACCATTGTGTCATTTTTAAACAGATTAGAAGAATATTTAGATATCAACATATCATAGGTGATGCCTCTACACATGTGATTTAAGAAGTAGATACAGTGTTCACCACATGTGACCGATGTGACATCCTGAACTTGTTTGTCTGATAAATGTATCTCGTCACATGACATGTTTAAAAAGTCATAAATCGATTTAGGAAATATTGAATGATTTGGAGCATTTCCAAAACTGTCAAAAAAACACCCAACTCTCTCCAATATATAAACTGCCAGCCAATGCTCTCCAGGCTGGTCAGAGGGGTGTGTGTTAATTATCATAGCACTAGGTCTTATTTGTAGAGGTTGCTGGGGCAGTTTATCACAAGCCAAAACACCTGGCTGTCAGTTCCACAGTATTCATGATGCTTAATAGTAATAAACTAAAACCTGTCTGCGATGGGACACTTAAATCATACTATCATATACCGCATAAATTATTAGATTGATGGTATTAGGCAGCGGGTTCCTGAAACGTGTCTCCAGGCGTATGTTACCACTCTTGATCAATGATAGATGCTGACAATTATCCTCGTCAGGTGTCAGATTAAATGCATAAAGAGTGTACCCTCTCAGGAAATCGTTTCGATCAATGGCCATAGCACTGTTCTTTAAATGTCTCCCTGTTGATAACACCAGTTGATAGAATTCACGAGTTACGCAACCATTAGGGAAGTCCGGTTGTAATGGTTTGGTGGGGAACTGGACACCGTCAACATATATTGCCAGATATTCTAGATTATAATTCTTAAAATTGAATGGGTTCTTGCCATAGTCACCCGTAAAAGAGTCATTATCAACCATCGCTACCACCACAGACTATGTTATTGTTTGACTAAAACCCCTTGCTTGACTAAATAAAAATGATTGTAATGATACATGAACTCTGATAATTTATTTGACCAACATTTTATTGACTTGCACAATCTTACACAATTGTCTGAACATGTTGAACACAACTAAACACATTATGAACACACACACACACGGTTGCAACTTTTTCACAAAACGTGTTACCATTGTGTCATTTTTAAACAGATTAGAAGAATATTTAGATATCAACATATCATAGGTGATGCCTCTACACATGTGATTTAAGAAGTAGATACAGTGTTCACCACATGTGACCGATGTGACATCCTGAACTTGTTTGTCTGATAAATGTATCTCGTCACATGACATGTTTAAAAAGTCATAAATCGATTTAGGAAATATTGAATGATTTGGAGCATTTCCAAAACTGTCAAAAAAACACCCAACTCTCTCCAATATATAAACTGCCAGCCAATGCTCTCCAGGCTGGTCAGAGGGGTGTGTGTTAATTATCATAGCACTAGGTCTTATTTGTAGAGGTTGCTGGGGCAGTTTATCACAAGCCAAAACACCTGGCTGTCAGTTCCACAGTATTCATGATGCTTAATAGTAATAAACTAAAACCTGTCTGCGATGGGACACTTAAATCATACTATCATATACCGCATAAATTATTAGATTGATGGTATTAGGCAGCGGGTTCCTGAAACGTGTCTCCAGGCGTATGTTACCACTCTTGATCAATGATAGATGCTGACAATTATCCTCGTCAGGTGTCAGATTAAATGCATAAAGAGTGTACCCTCTCAGGAAATCGTTTCGATCAATGGCCATAGCACTGTTCTTTAAATGTCTCCCTGTTGATAACACCAGTTGATAGAATTCACGAGTTACGCAACCATTAGGGAAGTCCGGTTGTAATGGTTTGGTGGGGAACTGGACACCGTCAACATATATTGCCAGATATTCTAGATTATAATTCTTAAAATTGAATGGGTTCTTGCCATAGTCACCCGTAAAAGAGTCATTATCAACCATCGCTACCACCACAGACTATGTTATTGTTTGACTAAAACCCCTTGCTTGACTAAATAAAAATGATTGTAATGATACATGAACTCTGATAATTTATTTGACCAACATTTTATTGACTTGCACAATCTTACACAATTGTCTGAACATGTTGAACACAACTAAACACATTATGAACACACACACACACGGTTGCAACTTTTTCACAAAACGTGTTACCATTGTGTCATTTTTAAACAGATTAGAAGAATATTTAGATATCAACATATCATAGGTGATGCCTCTACACATGTGATTTAAGAAGTAGATACAGTGTTCACCACATGTGACCGATGTGACATCCTGAACTTGTTTGTCTGATAAATGTATCTCGTCACATGACATGTTTAAAAAGTCATAAATCGATTTAGGAAATATTGAATGATTTGGAGCATTTCCAAAACTGTCAAAAAAACACCCAACTCTCTCCAATATATAAACTGCCAGCCAATGCTCTCCAGGCTGGTCAGAGGGGTGTGTGTTAATTATCATAGCACTAGGTCTTATTTGTAGAGGTTGCTGGGGCAGTTTATCACAAGCCAAAACACCTGGCTGTCAGTTCCACAGTATTCATGATGCTTAATAGTAATAAACTAAAACCTGTCTGCGATGGGACACTTAAATCATACTATCATATACCGCATAAATTATTAGATTGATGGTATTAGGCAGCGGGTTCCTGAAACGTGTCTCCAGGCGTATGTTACCACTCTTGATCAATGATAGATGCTGACAATTATCCTCGTCAGGTGTCAGATTAAATGCATAAAGAGTGTACCCTCTCAGGAAATCGTTTCGATCAATGGCCATAGCACTGTTCTTTAAATGTCTCCCTGTTGATAACACCAGTTGATAGAATTCACGAGTTACGCAACCATTAGGGAAGTCCGGTTGTAATGGTTTGGTGGGGAACTGGACACCGTCAACATATATTGCCAGATATTCTAGATTATAATTCTTAAAATTGAATGGGTTCTTGCCATAGTCACCCGTAAAAGAGTCATTATCAACCATCGCTACCACCACAGACTATGTTATTGTTTGACTAAAACCCCTTGCTTGACTAAATAAAAATGATTGTAATGATACATGAACTCTGATAATTTATTTGACCAACATTTTATTGACTTGCACAATCTTACACAATTGTCTGAACATGTTGAACACAACTAAACACATTATGAACACACACACACACGGTTGCAACTTTTTCACAAAACGTGTTACCATTGTGTCATTTTTAAACAGATTAGAAGAATATTTAGATATCAACATATCATAGGTGATGCCTCTACACATGTGATTTAAGAAGTAGATACAGTGTTCACCACATGTGACCGATGTGACATCCTGAACTTGTTTGTCTGATAAATGTATCTCGTCACATGACATGTTTAAAAAGTCATAAATCGATTTAGGAAATATTGAATGATTTGGAGCATTTCCAAAACTGTCAAAAAAACACCCAACTCTCTCCAATATATAAACTGCCAGCCAATGCTCTCCAGGCTGGTCAGAGGGGTGTGTGTTAATTATCATAGCACTAGGTCTTATTTGTAGAGGTTGCTGGGGCAGTTTATCACAAGCCAAAACACCTGGCTGTCAGTTCCACAGTATTCATGATGCTTAATAGTAATAAACTAAAACCTGTCTGCGATGGGACACTTAAATCATACTATCATATACCGCATAAATTATTAGATTGATGGTATTAGGCAGCGGGTTCCTGAAACGTGTCTCCAGGCGTATGTTACCACTCTTGATCAATGATAGATGCTGACAATTATCCTCGTCAGGTGTCAGATTAAATGCATAAAGAGTGTACCCTCTCAGGAAATCGTTTCGATCAATGGCCATAGCACTGTTCTTTAAATGTCTCCCTGTTGATAACACCAGTTGATAGAATTCACGAGTTACGCAACCATTAGGGAAGTCCGGTTGTAATGGTTTGGTGGGGAACTGGACACCGTCAACATATATTGCCAGATATTCTAGATTATAATTCTTAAAATTGAATGGGTTCTTGCCATAGTCACCCGTAAAAGAGTCATTATCAACCATCGCTACCACCACAGACTATGTTATTGTTTGACTAAAACCCCTTGCTTGACTAAATAAAAATGATTGTAATGATACATGAACTCTGATAATTTATTTGACCAACATTTTATTGACTTGCACAATCTTACACAATTGTCTGAACATGTTGAACACAACTAAACACATTATGAACACACACACACACGGTTGCAACTTTTTCACAAAACGTGTTACCATTGTGTCATTTTTAAACAGATTAGAAGAATATTTAGATATCAACATATCATAGGTGATGCCTCTACACATGTGATTTAAGAAGTAGATACAGTGTTCACCACATGTGACCGATGTGACATCCTGAACTTGTTTGTCTGATAAATGTATCTCGTCACATGACATGTTTAAAAAGTCATAAATCGATTTAGGAAATATTGAATGATTTGGAGCATTTCCAAAACTGTCAAAAAAACACCCAACTCTCTCCAATATATAAACTGCCAGCCAATGCTCTCCAGGCTGGTCAGAGGGGTGTGTGTTAATTATCATAGCACTAGGTCTTATTTGTAGAGGTTGCTGGGGCAGTTTATCACAAGCCAAAACACCTGGCTGTCAGTTCCACAGTATTCATGATGCTTAATAGTAATAAACTAAAACCTGTCTGCGATGGGACACTTAAATCATACTATCATATACCGCATAAATTATTAGATTGATGGTATTAGGCAGCGGGTTCCTGAAACGTGTCTCCAGGCGTATGTTACCACTCTTGATCAATGATAGATGCTGACAATTATCCTCGTCAGGTGTCAGATTAAATGCATAAAGAGTGTACCCTCTCAGGAAATCGTTTCGATCAATGGCCATAGCACTGTTCTTTAAATGTCTCCCTGTTGATAACACCAGTTGATAGAATTCACGAGTTACGCAACCATTAGGGAAGTCCGGTTGTAATGGTTTGGTGGGGAACTGGACACCGTCAACATATATTGCCAGATATTCTAGATTATAATTCTTAAAATTGAATGGGTTCTTGCCATAGTCACCCGTAAAAGAGTCATTATCAACCATCGCTACCACCACAGACTATGTTATTGTTTGACTAAAACCCCTTGCTTGACTAAATAAAAATGATTGTAATGATACATGAACTCTGATAATTTATTTGACCAACATTTTATTGACTTGCACAATCTTACACAATTGTCTGAACATGTTGAACACAACTAAACACATTATGAACACACACACACACGGTTGCAACTTTTTCACAAAACGTGTTACCATTGTGTCATTTTTAAACAGATTAGAAGAATATTTAGATATCAACATATCATAGGTGATGCCTCTACACATGTGATTTAAGAAGTAGATACAGTGTTCACCACATGTGACCGATGTGACATCCTGAACTTGTTTGTCTGATAAATGTATCTCGTCACATGACATGTTTAAAAAGTCATAAATCGATTTAGGAAATATTGAATGATTTGGAGCATTTCCAAAACTGTCAAAAAAACACCCAACTCTCTCCAATATATAAACTGCCAGCCAATGCTCTCCAGGCTGGTCAGAGGGGTGTGTGTTAATTATCATAGCACTAGGTCTTATTTGTAGAGGTTGCTGGGGCAGTTTATCACAAGCCAAAACACCTGGCTGTCAGTTCCACAGTATTCATGATGCTTAATAGTAATAAACTAAAACCTGTCTGCGATGGGACACTTAAATCATACTATCATATACCGCATAAATTATTAGATTGATGGTATTAGGCAGCGGGTTCCTGAAACGTGTCTCCAGGCGTATGTTACCACTCTTGATCAATGATAGATGCTGACAATTATCCTCGTCAGGTGTCAGATTAAATGCATAAAGAGTGTACCCTCTCAGGAAATCGTTTCGATCAATGGCCATAGCACTGTTCTTTAAATGTCTCCCTGTTGATAACACCAGTTGATAGAATTCACGAGTTACGCAACCATTAGGGAAGTCCGGTTGTAATGGTTTGGTGGGGAACTGGACACCGTCAACATATATTGCCAGATATTCTAGATTATAATTCTTAAAATTGAATGGGTTCTTGCCATAGTCACCCGTAAAAGAGTCATTATCAACCATCGCTACCACCACAGACTATGTTATTGTTTGACTAAAACCCCTTGCTTGACTAAATAAAAATGATTGTAATGATACATGAACTCTGATAATTTATTTGACCAACATTTTATTGACTTGCACAATCTTACACAATTGTCTGAACATGTTGAACACAACTAAACACATTATGAACACACACACACGGTTGCAACTTTTTCACAAAACGTGTTACCATTGTGTCATTTTTAAACAGATTAGAAGAATATTTAGATATCAACATATCATAGGTGATGCCTCTACACATGTGATTTAAGAAGTAGATACAGTGTTCACCACATGTGACCGATGTGACATCCTGAACTTGTTTGTCTGATAAATGTATCTCGTCACATGACATGTTTAAAAAGTCATAAATCGATTTAGGAAATATTGAATGATTTGGAGCATTTCCAAAACTGTCAAAAAAACACCCAACTCTCTCCAATATATAAACTGCCAGCCAATGCTCTCCAGGCTGGTCAGAGGGGTGTGTGTTAATTATCATAGCACTAGGTCTTATTTGTAGAGGTTGCTGGGGCAGTTTATCACAAGCCAAAACACCTGGCTGTCAGTTCCACAGTATTCATGATGCTTAATAGTAATAAACTAAAACCTGTCTGCGATGGGACACTTAAATCATACTATCATATACCGCATAAATTATTAGATTGATGGTATTAGGCAGCGGGTTCCTGAAACGTGTCTCCAGGCGTATGTTACCACTCTTGATCAATGATAGATGCTGACAATTATCCTCGTCAGGTGTCAGATTAAATGCATAAAGAGTGTACCCTCTCAGGAAATCGTTTCGATCAATGGCCATAGCACTGTTCTTTAAATGTCTCCCTGTTGATAACACCAGTTGATAGAATTCACGAGTTACGCAACCATTAGGGAAGTCCGGTTGTAATGGTTTGGTGGGGAACTGGACACCGTCAACATATATTGCCAGATATTCTAGATTATAATTCTTAAAATTGAATGGGTTCTTGCCATAGTCACCCGTAAAAGAGTCATTATCAACCATCGCTACCACCACAGACTATGTTATTGTTTGACTAAAACCCCTTGCTTGACTAAATAAAAATGATTGTAATGATACATGAACTCTGATAATTTATTTGACCAACATTTTATTGACTTGCACAATCTTACACAATTGTCTGAACATGTTGAACACAACTAAACACATTATGAACACACACACACGGTTGCAACTTTTTCACAAAACGTGTTACCATTGTGTCATTTTTAAACAGATTAGAAGAATATTTAGATATCAACATATCATAGGTGATGCCTCTACACATGTGATTTAAGAAGTAGATACAGTGTTCACCACATGTGACCGATGTGACATCCTGAACTTGTTTGTCTGATAAATGTATCTCGTCACATGACATGTTTAAAAAGTCATAAATCGATTTAGGAAATATTGAACGATTTGGAGCATTTCCAAAACTGTCAAAAAAACACCCAACTCTCTCCAATATACAAACTGCCAGCCAATGCTCTCCAGGCTGGTCAGAGGGGTGTGTGTTAATTATCATAGCACTAGGTCTTATTTGTAGAGGTTGCTGGGGCAGTTTATCACAAGCCAAAACACCTGGCTGTCAGTTCCACAGTATTCATGATGCTTAATAGTAATAAACTAAAACCTGTCTGCGATGGGACACTTAAATCATACTACCATATACCGCATACATTATTAGATTGATGGTATTAGGCAGCGGGTTCCTGAAACGTGTCTCCAGGCGTATGTTACCACTCTTGATCAATGATAGATGCTGACAATTATCCTCGTCAGGTGTCAGAATAAATGCATAAAGAGTGTACCCTCTCAGGAAATCGTTTCGATCAATGGCCATAGCACTGTTCTTTAAATGTCTCCCTGTTGATAACACCAGTTGATAGAATTCACGAGTTACGCAACCATTAGGGAAGTCCGGTTGTAATGGTTTGGTGGGGAACTGGACACCGTCAACATATATTGCCAGATATTCTAGATTATAATTCTTAAAATTGAATGGGTTCTTGCCATAGTCACCCGTAAAAGAGTCATTATCAACCATCGCTACCACCACAGACTATGTTATTGTTTGACTAAAACCCCTTGCTTGACTAAATAAAAATGATTGTAATGATACATGAACTCTGATAATTTATTTGACCAACATTTTATTGACTTGCACAATCTTACACAATTGTCTGAACATGTTGAACACAACTAAACACATTATGAACACACACACACACGGTTGCAACATTTTCACAAAACGTGTTACCATTGTGTCATTTTTAAACAGATTAGAAGAATATTTAGATATCAACATATCATAGGTGATGCCTCTACACATGTGATTTAAGAAGTAGATACAGTGTTCACCACATGTGACCGATGTGACATCCTGAACTTGTTTGTCTGATAAATGTATCTCGTCACATGACATGTTTAAAAAGTCATAAATCGATTTAGGAAATATTGAACGATTTGGAGCATTTCCAAAACTGTCAAAAAAACACCCAACTCTCTCCAATATATAAACTGCCAGCCAATGCTCTCCAGGCTGGTCAGAGGGGTGTGTGTTAATTATCATAGCACTAGGTCTTATTTGTAGAGGTTGCTGGGGCAGTTTATCACAAGCCAAAACACCTGGCTGTCAGTTCCACAGTATTCATGATGCTTAATAGTAATAAACTAAAACCTGTCTGCGATGGGACACTTAAATCATACTATCATATACCGCATAAATTATTAGATTGATGGTATTAGGCAGCGGGTTCCTGAAACGTGTCTCCAGGCGTATGTTACCACTCTTGATCAATGATAGATGCTGACAATTATCCTCGTCAGGTGTCAGATTAAATGCATAAAGAGTGTACCCTCTCAGGAAATCGTTTCGATCAATGGCCATAGCACTGTTCTTTAAATGTCTCCCTGTTGATAACACCAGTTGATAGAATTCACGAGTTACGCAACCATTAGGGAAGTCCGGTTGTAATGGTTTGGTGGGGAACTGGACACCGTCAACATATATTGCCAGATATTCTAGATTATAATTCTTAAAATTGAATGGGTTCTTGCCATAGTCACCCGTAAAAGAGTCATTATCAACCATCGCTACCACCACAGACTATGTTATTGTTTGACTAAAACCCCTTGCTTGACTAAATAAAAATGATTGTAATGATACATGAACTCTGATAATTTATTTGACCAACATTTTATTGACTTGCACAATCTTACACAATTGTCTGAACATGTTGAACACAACTAAACACATTATGAACACACACACACGGTTGCAACTTTTTCACAAAACGTGTTACCATTGTGTCATTTTTAAACAGATTAGAAGAATATTTAGATATCAACATATCATAGGTGATGCCTCTACACATGTGATTTAAGAAGTAGATACAGTGTTCACCACATGTGACCGATGTGACATCCTGAACTTGTTTGTCTGATAAATGTATCTCGTCACATGACATGTTTAAAAAGTCATAAATCGATTTAGGAAATATTGAATGATTTGGAGCATTTCCAAAACTGTCAAAAAAACACCCAACTCTCTCCAATATATAAACTGCCAGCCAATGCTCTCCAGGCTGGTCAGAGGGGTGTGTGTTAATTATCATAGCACTAGGTCTTATTTGTAGAGGTTGCTGGGGCAGTTTATCACAAGCCAAAACACCTGGCTGTCAGTTCCACAGTATTCATGATGCTTAATAGTAATAAACTAAAACCTGTCTGCGATGGGACACTTAAATCATACTATCATATACCGCATAAATTATTAGATTGATGGTATTAGGCAGCGGGTTCCTGAAACGTGTCTCCAGGCGTATGTTACCACTCTTGATCAATGATAGATGCTGACAATTATCCTCGTCAGGTGTCAGATTAAATGCATAAAGAGTGTACCCTCTCAGGAAATCGTTTCGATCAATGGCCATAGCACTGTTCTTTAAATGTCTCCCTGTTGATAACACCAGTTGATAGAATTCACGAGTTACGCAACCATTAGGGAAGTCCGGTTGTAATGGTTTGGTGGGGAACTGGACACCGTCAACATATATTGCCAGATATTCTAGATTATAATTCTTAAAATTGAATGGGTTCTTGCCATAGTCACCCGTAAAAGAGTCATTATCAACCATCGCTACCACCACAGACTATGTTATTGTTTGACTAAAACCCCTTGCTTGACTAAATAAAAATGATTGTAATGATACATGAACTCTGATAATTTATTTGACCAACATTTTATTGACTTGCACAATCTTACACAATTGTCTGAACATGTTGAACACAACTAAACACATTATGAACACACACACACGGTTGCAACTTTTTCACAAAACGTGTTACCATTGTGTCATTTTTAAACAGATTAGAAGAATATTTAGATATCAACATATCATAGGTGATGCCTCTACACATGTGATTTAAGAAGTAGATACAGTGTTCACCACATGTGACCGATGTGACATCCTGAACTTGTTTGTCTGATAAATGTATCTCGTCACATGACATGTTTAAAAAGTCATAAATCGATTTAGGAAATATTGAACGATTTGGAGCATTTCCAAAACTGTCAAAAAAACACCCAACTCTCTCCAATATACAAACTGCCAGCCAATGCTCTCCAGGCTGGTCAGAGGGGTGTGTGTTAATTATCATAGCACTAGGTCTTATTTGTAGAGGTTGCTGGGGCAGTTTATCACAAGCCAAAACACCTGGCTGTCAGTTCCACAGTATTCATGATGCTTAATAGTAATAAACTAAAACCTGTCTGCGATGGGACACTTAAATCATACTATCATATACCGCATAAATTATTAGATTGATGGTATTAGGCAGCGGGTTCCTGAAACGTGTCTCCAGGCGTATGTTACCACTCTTGATCAATGATAGATGCTGACAATTATCCTCGTCAGGTGTCAGATTAAATGCATAAAGAGTGTACCCTCTCAGGAAATCGTTTCGATCAATGGCCATAGCACTGTTCTTTAAATGTCTCCCTGTTGATAACACCAGTTGATAGAATTCACGAGTTACGCAACCATTAGGGAAGTCCGGTTGTAATGGTTTGGTGGGGAACTGGACACCGTCAACATATATTGCCAGATATTCTAGATTATAATTCTTAAAATTGAATGGGTTCTTGCCATAGTCACCCGTAAAAGAGTCATTATCAACCATCGCTACCACCACAGACTATGTTATTGTTTGACTAAAACCCCTTGCTTGACTAAATAAAAATGATTGTAATGATACATGAACTCTGATAATTTATTTGACCAACATTTTATTGACTTGCACAATCTTACACAATTGTCTGAACATGTTGAACACAACTAAACACATTATGAACACACACACACGGTTGCAACTTTTTCACAAAACGTGTTACCATTGTGTCATTTTTAAACAGATTAGAAGAATATTTAGATATCAACATATCATAGGTGATGCCTCTACACATGTGATTTAAGAAGTAGATACAGTGTTCACCACATGTGACCGATGTGACATCCTGAACTTGTTTGTCTGATAAATGTATCTCGTCACATGACATGTTTAAAAAGTCATAAATCGATTTAGGAAATATTGAATGATTTGGAGCATTTCCAAAACTGTCAAAAAAACACCCAACTCTCTCCAATATATAAACTGCCAGCCAATGCTCTCCAGGCTGGTCAGAGGGGTGTGTGTTAATTATCATAGCACTAGGTCTTATTTGTAGAGGTTGCTGGGGCAGTTTATCACAAGCCAAAACACCTGGCTGTCAGTTCCACAGTATTCATGATGCTTAATAGTAATAAACTAAAACCTGTCTGCGATGGGACACTTAAATCATACTATCATATACCGCATAAATTATTAGATTGATGGTATTAGGCAGCGGGTTCCTGAAACGTGTCTCCAGGCGTATGTTACCACTCTTGATCAATGATAGATGCTGACAATTATCCTCGTCAGGTGTCAGATTAAATGCATAAAGAGTGTACCCTCTCAGGAAATCGTTTCGATCAATGGCCATAGCACTGTTCTTTAAATGTCTCCCTGTTGATAACACCAGTTGATAGAATTCACGAGTTACGCAACCATTAGGGAAGTCCGGTTGTAATGGTTTGGTGGGGAACTGGACACCGTCAACATATATTGCCAGATATTCTAGATTATAATTCTTAAAATTGAATGGGTTCTTGCCATAGTCACCCGTAAAAGAGTCATTATCAACCATCGCTACCACCACAGACTATGTTATTGTTTGACTAAAACCCCTTGCTTGACTAAATAAAAATGATTGTAATGATACATGAACTCTGATAATTTATTTGACCAACATTTTATTGACTTGCACAATCTTACACAATTGTCTGAACATGTTGAACACAACTAAACACATTATGAACACACACACACACGGTTGCAACATTTTCACAAAACGTGTTACCATTGTGTCATTTTTAAACAGATTAGAAGAATATTTAGATATCAACATATCATAGGTGATGCCTCTACACATGTGATTTAAGAAGTAGATACAGTGTTCACCACATGTGACCGATGTGACATCCTGAACTTGTTTGTCTGATAAATGTATCTCGTCACATGACATGTTTAAAAAGTCATAAATCGATTTAGGAAATATTGAACGATTTGGAGCATTTCCAAAACTGTCAAAAAAACACCCAACTCTCTCCAATATATAAACTGCCAGCCAATGCTCTCCAGGCTGGTCAGAGGGGTGTGTGTTAATTATCATAGCACTAGGTCTTATTTGTAGAGGTTGCTCGGGCAGTTTATCACAAGCCAAAACACCTGGCTGTCAGTTCCACAGTATTCATGATGCTTAATAGTAATAAACTAAAACCTGTCTGCGATGGGACACTTAAATCATACTATCATATACCGCATAAATTATTAGATTGATGGTATTAGGCAGCGGGTTCCTGAAACGTGTCTCCAGGCGTATGTTACCACTCTTGATCAATGATAGATGCTGACAATTATCCTCGTCAGGTGTCAGATTAAATGCATAAAGAGTGTACCCTCTCAGGAAATCGTTTCGATCAATGGCCATAGCACTGTTCTTTAAATGTCTCCCTGTTGATAACACCAGTTGATAGAATTCACGAGTTACGCAACCATTAGGGAAGTCCGGTTGTAATGGTTTGGTGGGGAACTGGACACCGTCAACATATATTGCCAGATATTCTAGATTATAATTCTTAAAATTGAATGGGTTCTTGCCATAGTCACCCGTAAAAGAGTCATTATCAACCATCGCTACCACCACAGACTATGTTATTGTTTGACTAAAACCCCTTGCTTGACTAAATAAAAATGATTGTAATGATACATGAACTCTGATAATTTATTTGACCAACATTTTATTGACTTGCACAATCTTACACAATTGTCTGAACATGTTGAACACAACTAAACACATTATGAACACACACACACGGTTGCAACTTTTTCACAAAACGTGTTACCATTGTGTCATTTTTAAACAGATTAGAAGAATATTTAGATATCAACATATCATAGGTGATGCCTCTACACATGTGATTTAAGAAGTAGATACAGTGTTCACCACATGTGACCGATGTGACATCCTGAACTTGTTTGTCTGATAAATGTATCTCGTCACATGACATGTTTAAAAAGTCATAAATCGATTTAGGAAATATTGAACGATTTGGAGCATTTCCAAAACTGTCAAAAAAACACCCAACTCTCTCCAATATACAAACTGCCAGCCAATGCTCTCCAGGCTGGTCAGAGGGGTGTGTGTTAATTATCATAGCACTAGGTCTTATTTGTAGAGGTTGCTGGGGCAGTTTATCACAAGCCAAAACACCTGGCTGTCAGTTCCACAGTATTCATGATGCTTAATAGTAATAAACTAAAACCTGTCTGCGATGGGACACTTAAATCATACTATCATATACCGCATAAATTATTAGATTGATGGTATTAGGCAGCGGGTTCCTGAAACGTGTCTCCAGGCGTATGTTACCACTCTTGATCAATGATAGATGCTGACAATTATCCTCGTCAGGTGTCAGATTAAATGCATAAAGAGTGTACCCTCTCAGGAAATCGTTTCGATCAATGGCCATAGCACTGTTCTTTAAATGTCTCCCTGTTGATAACACCAGTTGATAGAATTCACGAGTTACGCAACCATTAGGGAAGTCCGGTTGTAATGGTTTGGTGGGGAACTGGACACCGTCAACATATATTGCCAGATATTCTAGATTATAATTCTTAAAATTGAATGGGTTCTTGCCATAGTCACCCGTAAAAGAGTCATTATCAACCATCGCTACCACCACAGACTATGTTATTGTTTGACTAAAACCCCTTGCTTGACTAAATAAAAATGATTGTAATGATACATGAACTCTGATAATTTATTTGACCAACATTTTATTGACTTGCACAATCTTACACAATTGTCTGAACATGTTGAACACAACTAAACACATTATGAACACACACACACGGTTGCAACTTTTTCACAAAACGTGTTACCATTGTGTCATTTTTAAACAGATTAGAAGAATATTTAGATATCAACATATCATAGGTGATGCCTCTACACATGTGATTTAAGAAGTAGATACAGTGTTCACCACATGTGACCGATGTGACATCCTGAACTTGTTTGTCTGATAAATGTATCTCGTCACATGACATGTTTAAAAAGTCATAAATCGATTTAGGAAATATTGAACGATTTGGAGCATTTCCAAAACTGTCAAAAAAACACCCAACTCTCTCCAATATACAAACTGCCAGCCAATGCTCTCCAGGCTGGTCAGAGGGGTGTGTGTTAATTATCATAGCACTAGGTCTTATTTGTAGAGGTTGCTGGGGCAGTTTATCACAAGCCAAAACACCTGGCTGTCAGTTCCACAGTATTCATGATGCTTAATAGTAATAAACTAAAACCTGTCTGCGATGGGACACTTAAATCATACTATCATATACCGCATAAATTATTAGATTGATGGTATTAGGCAGCGGGTTCCTGAAACGTGTCTCCAGGCGTATGTTACCACTCTTGATCAATGATAGATGCTGACAATTATCCTCGTCAGGTGTCAGATTAAATGCATAAAGAGTGTACCCTCTCAGGAAATCGTTTCGATCAATGGCCATAGCACTGTTCTTTAAATGTCTCCCTGTTGATAACACCAGTTGATAGAATTCACGAGTTACGCAACCATTAGGGAAGTCCGGTTGTAATGGTTTGGTGGGGAACTGGACACCGTCAACATATATTGCCAGATATTCTAGATTATAATTCTTAAAATTGAATGGGTTCTTGCCATAGTCACCCGTAAAAGAGTCATTATCAACCATCGCTACCACCACAGACTATGTTATTGTTTGACTAAAACCCCTTGCTTGACTAAATAAAAATGATTGTAATGATACATGAACTCTGATAATTTATTTGACCAACATTTTATTGACTTGCACAATCTTACACAATTGTCTGAACATGTTGAACACAACTAAACACATTATGAACACACACACACGGTTGCAACTTTTTCACAAAACGTGTTACCATTGTGTCATTTTTAAACAGATTAGAAGAATATTTAGATATCAACATATCATAGGTGATGCCTCTACACATGTGATTTAAGAAGTAGATACAGTGTTCACCACATGTGACCGATGTGACATCCTGAACTTGTTTGTCTGATAAATGTATCTCGTCACATGACATGTTTAAAAAGTCATAAATCGATTTAGGAAATATTGAATGATTTGGAGCATTTCCAAAACTGTCAAAAAAACACCCAACTCTCTCCAATATATAAACTGCCAGCCAATGCTCTCCAGGCTGGTCAGAGGGGTGTGTGTTAATTATCATAGCACTAGGTCTTATTTGTAGAGGTTGCTGGGGCAGTTTATCACAAGCCAAAACACCTGGCTGTCAGTTCCACAGTATTCATGATGCTTAATAGTAATAAACTAAAACCTGTCTGCGATGGGACACTTAAATCATACTATCATATACCGCATAAATTATTAGATTGATGGTATTAGGCAGCGGGTTCCTGAAACGTGTCTCCAGGCGTATGTTACCACTCTTGATCAATGATAGATGCTGACAATTATCCTCGTCAGGTGTCAGATTAAATGCATAAAGAGTGTACCCTCTCAGGAAATCGTTTCGATCAATGGCCATAGCACTGTTCTTTAAATGTCTCCCTGTTGATAACACCAGTTGATAGAATTCACGAGTTACGCAACCATTAGGGAAGTCCGGTTGTAATGGTTTGGTGGGGAACTGGACACCGTCAACATATATTGCCAGATATTCTAGATTATAATTCTTAAAATTGAATGGGTTCTTGCCATAGTCACCCGTAAAAGAGTCATTATCAACCATCGCTACCACCACAGACTATGTTATTGTTTGACTAAAACCCCTTGCTTGACTAAATAAAAATGATTGTAATGATACATGAACTCTGATAATTTATTTGACCAACATTTTATTGACTTGCACAATCTTACACAATTGTCTGAACATGTTGAACACAACTAAACACATTATGAACACACACACACACGGTTGCAACTTTTTCACAAAACGTGTTACCATTGTGTCATTTTTAAACAGATTAGAAGAATATTTAGATATCAACATATCATAGGTGATGCCTCTACACATGTGATTTAAGAAGTAGATACAGTGTTCACCACATGTGACCGATGTGACATCCTGAACTTGTTTGTCTGATAAATGTATCTCGTCACATGACATGTTTAAAAAGTCATAAATCGATTTAGGAAATATTGAATGATTTGGAGCATTTCCAAAACTGTCAAAAAAACACCCAACTCTCTCCAATATATAAACTGCCAGCCAATGCTCTCCAGGCTGCTCAGAGGGGTGTGTGTTAATTATCATAGCACTAGGTCTTATTTGTAGAGGTTGCTGGGGCAGTTTATCACAAGCCAAAACACCTGGCTGTCAGTTCCACAGTATTCATGATGCTTAATAGTAATAAACTAAAACCTGTCTGCGATGGGACACTTAAATCATACTATCATATACCGCATAAATTATTAGATTGATGGTATTAGGCAGCGGGTTCCTGAAACGTGTCTCCAGGCGTATGTTACCACTCTTGATCAATGATAGATGCTGACAATTATCCTCGTCAGGTGTCAGATTAAATGCATAAAGAGTGTACCCTCTCAGGAAATCGTTTCGATCAATGGCCATAGCACTGTTCTTTAAATGTCTCCCTGTTGATAACACCAGTTGATAGAATTCACGAGTTACGCAACCATTAGGGAAGTCCGGTTGTAATGGTTTGGTGGGGAACTGGACACCGTCAACATATATTGCCAGATATTCTAGATTATAATTCTTAAAATTGAATGGGTTCTTGCCATAGTCACCCGTAAAAGAGTCATTATCAACCATCGCTACCACCACAGACTATGTTATTGTTTGACTAAAACCCCTTGCTTGACTAAATAAAAATGATTGTAATGATACATGAACTCTGATAATTTATTTGACCAACATTTTATTGACTTGCACAATCTTACACAATTGTCTGAACATGTTGAACACAACTAAACACATTATGAACACACACACACACGGTTGCAACTTTTTCACAAAACGTGTTACCATTGTGTCATTTTTAAACAGATTAGAAGAATATTTAGATATCAACATATCATAGGTGATGCCTCTACACATGTGATTTAAGAAGTAGATACAGTGTTCACCACATGTGACCGATGTGACATCCTGAACTTGTTTGTCTGATAAATGTATCTCGTCACATGACATGTTTAAAAAGTCATAAATCGATTTAGGAAATATTGAATGATTTGGAGCATTTCCAAAACTGTCAAAAAAACACCCAACTCTCTCCAATATATAAACTGCCAGCCAATGCTCTCCAGGCTGGTCAGAGGGGTGTGTGTTAATTATCATAGCACTAGGTCTTATTTGTAGAGGTTGCTGGGGCAGTTTATCACAAGCCAAAACACCTGGCTGTCAGTTCCACAGTATTCATGATGCTTAATAGTAATAAACTAAAACCTGTCTGCGATGGGACACTTAAATCATACTATCATATACCGCATAAATTATTAGATTGATGGTATTAGGCAGCGGGTTCCTGAAACGTGTCTCCAGGCGTATGTTACCACTCTTGATCAATGATAGATGCTGACAATTATCCTCGTCAGGTGTCAGATTAAATGCATAAAGAGTGTACCCTCTCAGGAAATCGTTTCGATCAATGGCCATAGCACTGTTCTTTAAATGTCTCCCTGTTGATAACACCAGTTGATAGAATTCACGAGTTACGCAACCATTAGGGAAGTCCGGTTGTAATGGTTTGGTGGGGAACTGGACACCGTCAACATATATTGCCAGATATTCTAGATTATAATTCTTAAAATTGAATGGGTTCTTGCCATAGTCACCCGTAAAAGAGTCATTATCAACCATCGCTACCACCACAGACTATGTTATTGTTTGACTAAAACCCCTTGCTTGACTAAATAAAAATGATTGTAATGATACATGAACTCTGATAATTTATTTGACCAACATTTTATTGACTTGCACAATCTTACACAATTGTCTGAACATGTTGAACACAACTAAACACATTATGAACACACACACACACGGTTGCAACTTTTTCACAAAACGTGTTACCATTGTGTCATTTTTAAACAGATTAGAAGAATATTTAGATATCAACATATCATAGGTGATGCCTCTACACATGTGATTTAAGAAGTAGATACAGTGTTCACCACATGTGACCGATGTGACATCCTGAACTTGTTTGTCTGATAAATGTATCTCGTCACATGACATGTTTAAAAAGTCATAAATCGATTTAGGAAATATTGAATGATTTGGAGCATTTCCAAAACTGTCAAAAAAACACCCAACTCTCTCCAATATATAAACTGCCAGCCAATGCTCTCCAGGCTGGTCAGAGGGGTGTGTGTTAATTATCATAGCACTAGGTCTTATTTGTAGAGGTTGCTGGGGCAGTTTATCACAAGCCAAAACACCTGGCTGTCAGTTCCACAGTATTCATGATGCTTAATAGTAATAAACTAAAACCTGTCTGCGATGGGACACTTAAATCATACTATCATATACCGCATAAATTATTAGATTGATGGTATTAGGCAGCGGGTTCCTGAAACGTGTCTCCAGGCGTATGTTACCACTCTTGATCAATGATAGATGCTGACAATTATCCTCGTCAGGTGTCAGATTAAATGCATAAAGAGTGTACCCTCTCAGGAAATCGTTTCGATCAATGGCCATAGCACTGTTCTTTAAATGTCTCCCTGTTGATAACACCAGTTGATAGAATTCACGAGTTACGCAACCATTAGGGAAGTCCGGTTGTAATGGTTTGGTGGGGAACTGGACACCGTCAACATATATTGCCAGATATTCTAGATTATAATTCTTAAAATTGAATGGGTTCTTGCCATAGTCACCCGTAAAAGAGTCATTATCAACCATCGCTACCACCACAGACTATGTTATTGTTTGACTAAAACCCCTTGCTTGACTAAATAAAAATGATTGTAATGATACATGAACTCTGATAATTTATTTGACCAACATTTTATTGACTTGCACAATCTTACACAATTGTCTGAACATGTTGAACACAACTAAACACATTATGAACACACACACACACGGTTGCAACTTTTTCACAAAACGTGTTACCATTGTGTCATTTTTAAACAGATTAGAAGAATATTTAGATATCAACATATCATAGGTGATGCCTCTACACATGTGATTTAAGAAGTAGATACAGTGTTCACCACATGTGACCGATGTGACATCCTGAACTTGTTTGTCTGATAAATGTATCTCGTCACATGACATGTTTAAAAAGTCATAAATCGATTTAGGAAATATTGAATGATTTGGAGCATTTCCAAAACTGTCAAAAAAACACCCAACTCTCTCCAATATATAAACTGCCAGCCAATGCTCTCCAGGCTGGTCAGAGGGGTGTGTGTTAATTATCATAGCACTAGGTCTTATTTGTAGAGGTTGCTGGGGCAGTTTATCACAAGCCAAAACACCTGGCTGTCAGTTCCACAGTATTCATGATGCTTAATAGTAATAAACTAAAACCTGTCTGCGATGGGACACTTAAATCATACTATCATATACCGCATAAATTATTAGATTGATGGTATTAGGCAGCGGGTTCCTGAAACGTGTCTCCAGGCGTATGTTACCACTCTTGATCAATGATAGATGCTGACAATTATCCTCGTCAGGTGTCAGATTAAATGCATAAAGAGTGTACCCTCTCAGGAAATCGTTTCGATCAATGGCCATAGCACTGTTCTTTAAATGTCTCCCTGTTGATAACACCAGTTGATAGAATTCACGAGTTACGCAACCATTAGGGAAGTCCGGTTGTAATGGTTTGGTGGGGAACTGGACACCGTCAACATATATTGCCAGATATTCTAGATTATAATTCTTAAAATTGAATGGGTTCTTGCCATAGTCACCCGTAAAAGAGTCATTATCAACCATCGCTACCACCACAGACTATGTTATTGTTTGACTAAAACCCCTTGCTTGACTAAATAAAAATGATTGTAATGATACATGAACTCTGATAATTTATTTGACCAACATTTTATTGACTTGCACAATCTTACACAATTGTCTGAACATGTTGAACACAACTAAACACATTATGAACACACACACACACGGTTGCAACTTTTTCACAAAACGTGTTACCATTGTGTCATTTTTAAACAGATTAGAAGAATATTTAGATATCAACATATCATAGGTGATGCCTCTACACATGTGATTTAAGAAGTAGATACAGTGTTCACCACATGTGACCGATGTGACATCCTGAACTTGTTTGTCTGATAAATGTATCTCGTCACATGACATGTTTAAAAAGTCATAAATCGATTTAGGAAATATTGAATGATTTGGAGCATTTCCAAAACTGTCAAAAAAACACCCAACTCTCTCCAATATATAAACTGCCAGCCAATGCTCTCCAGGCTGGTCAGAGGGGTGTGTGTTAATTATCATAGCACTAGGTCTTATTTGTAGAGGTTGCTGGGGCAGTTTATCACAAGCCAAAACACCTGGCTGTCAGTTCCACAGTATTCATGATGCTTAATAGTAATAAACTAAAACCTGTCTGCGATGGGACACTTAAATCATACTATCATATACCGCATAAATTATTAGATTGATGGTATTAGGCAGCGGGTTCCTGAAACGTGTCTCCAGGCGTATGTTACCACTCTTGATCAATGATAGATGCTGACAATTATCCTCGTCAGGTGTCAGATTAAATGCATAAAGAGTGTACCCTCTCAGGAAATCGTTTCGATCAATGGCCATAGCACTGTTCTTTAAATGTCTCCCTGTTGATAACACCAGTTGATAGAATTCACGAGTTACGCAACCATTAGGGAAGTCCGGTTGTAATGGTTTGGTGGGGAACTGGACACCGTCAACATATATTGCCAGATATTCTAGATTATAATTCTTAAAATTGAATGGGTTCTTGCCATAGTCACCCGTAAAAGAGTCATTATCAACCATCGCTACCACCACAGACTATGTTATTGTTTGACTAAAACCCCTTGCTTGACTAAATAAAAATGATTGTAATGATACATGAACTCTGATAATTTATTTGACCAACATTTTATTGACTTGCACAATCTTACACAATTGTCTGAACATGTTGAACACAACTAAACACATTATGAACACACACACACGGTTGCAACTTTTTCACAAAACGTGTTACCATTGTGTCATTTTTAAACAGATTAGAAGAATATTTAGATATCAACATATCATAGGTGATGCCTCTACACATGTGATTTAAGAAGTAGATACAGTGTTCACCACATGTGACCGATGTGACATCCTGAACTTGTTTGTCTGATAAATGTATCTCGTCACATGACATGTTTAAAAAGTCATAAATCGATTTAGGAAATATTGAATGATTTGGAGCATTTCCAAAACTGTCAAAAAAACACCCAACTCTCTCCAATATATAAACTGCCAGCCAATGCTCTCCAGGCTGGTCAGAGGGGTGTGTGTTAATTATCATAGCACTAGGTCTTATTTGTAGAGGTTGCTGGGGCAGTTTATCACAAGCCAAAACACCTGGCTGTCAGTTCCACAGTATTCATGATGCTTAATAGTAATAAACTAAAACCTGTCTGCGATGGGACACTTAAATCATACTATCATATACCGCATAAATTATTAGATTGATGGTATTAGGCAGCGGGTTCCTGAAACGTGTCTCCAGGCGTATGTTACCACTCTTGATCAATGATAGATGCTGACAATTATCCTCGTCAGGTGTCAGATTAAATGCATAAAGAGTGTACCCTCTCAGGAAATCGTTTCGATCAATGGCCATAGCACTGTTCTTTAAATGTCTCCCTGTTGATAACACCAGTTGATAGAATTCACGAGTTACGCAACCATTAGGGAAGTCCGGTTGTAATGGTTTGGTGGGGAACTGGACACCGTCAACATATATTGCCAGATATTCTAGATTATAATTCTTAAAATTGAATGGGTTCTTGCCATAGTCACCCGTAAAAGAGTCATTATCAACCATCGCTACCACCACAGACTATGTTATTGTTTGACTAAAACCCCTTGCTTGACTAAATAAAAATGATTGTAATGATACATGAACTCTGATAATTTATTTGACCAACATTTTATTGACTTGCACAATCTTACACAATTGTCTGAACATGTTGAACACAACTAAACACATTATGAACACACACACACGGTTGCAACTTTTTCACAAAACGTGTTACCATTGTGTCATTTTTAAACAGATTAGAAGAATATTTAGATATCAACATATCATAGGTGATGCCTCTACACATGTGATTTAAGAAGTAGATACAGTGTTCACCACATGTGACCGATGTGACATCCTGAACTTGTTTGTCTGATAAATGTATCTCGTCACATGACATGTTTAAAAAGTCATAAATCGATTTAGGAAATATTGAACGATTTGGAGCATTTCCAAAACTGTCAAAAAAACACCCAACTCTCTCCAATATACAAACTGCCAGCCAATGCTCTCCAGGCTGGTCAGAGGGGTGTGTGTTAATTATCATAGCACTAGGTCTTATTTGTAGAGGTTGCTGGGGCAGTTTATCACAAGCCAAAACACCTGGCTGTCAGTTCCACAGTATTCATGATGCTTAATAGTAATAAACTAAAACCTGTCTGCGATGGGACACTTAAATCATACTACCATATACCGCATACATTATTAGATTGATGGTATTAGGCAGCGGGTTCCTGAAACGTGTCTCCAGGCGTATGTTACCACTCTTGATCAATGATAGATGCTGACAATTATCCTCGTCAGGTGTCAGAATAAATGCATAAAGAGTGTACCCTCTCAGGAAATCGTTTCGATCAATGGCCATAGCACTGTTCTTTAAATGTCTCCCTGTTGATAACACCAGTTGATAGAATTCACGAGTTACGCAACCATTAGGGAAGTCCGGTTGTAATGGTTTGGTGGGGAACTGGACACCGTCAACATATATTGCCAGATATTCTAGATTATAATTCTTAAAATTGAATGGGTTCTTGCCATAGTCACCCGTAAAAGAGTCATTATCAACCATCGCTACCACCACAGACTATGTTATTGTTTGACTAAAACCCCTTGCTTGACTAAATAAAAATGATTGTAATGATACATGAACTCTGATAATTTATTTGACCAACATTTTATTGACTTGCACAATCTTACACAATTGTCTGAACATGTTGAACACAACTAAACACATTATGAACACACACACACACGGTTGCAACATTTTCACAAAACGTGTTACCATTGTGTCATTTTTAAACAGATTAGAAGAATATTTAGATATCAACATATCATAGGTGATGCCTCTACACATGTGATTTAAGAAGTAGATACAGTGTTCACCACATGTGACCGATGTGACATCCTGAACTTGTTTGTCTGATAAATGTATCTCGTCACATGACATGTTTAAAAAGTCATAAATCGATTTAGGAAATATTGAACGATTTGGAGCATTTCCAAAACTGTCAAAAAAACACCCAACTCTCTCCAATATATAAACTGCCAGCCAATGCTCTCCAGGCTGGTCAGAGGGGTGTGTGTTAATTATCATAGCACTAGGTCTTATTTGTAGAGGTTGCTGGGGCAGTTTATCACAAGCCAAAACACCTGGCTGTCAGTTCCACAGTATTCATGATGCTTAATAGTAATAAACTAAAACCTGTCTGCGATGGGACACTTAAATCATACTATCATATACCGCATAAATTATTAGATTGATGGTATTAGGCAGCGGGTTCCTGAAACGTGTCTCCAGGCGTATGTTACCACTCTTGATCAATGATAGATGCTGACAATTATCCTCGTCAGGTGTCAGATTAAATGCATAAAGAGTGTACCCTCTCAGGAAATCGTTTCGATCAATGGCCATAGCACTGTTCTTTAAATGTCTCCCTGTTGATAACACCAGTTGATAGAATTCACGAGTTACGCAACCATTAGGGAAGTCCGGTTGTAATGGTTTGGTGGGGAACTGGACACCGTCAACATATATTGCCAGATATTCTAGATTATAATTCTTAAAATTGAATGGGTTCTTGCCATAGTCACCCGTAAAAGAGTCATTATCAACCATCGCTACCACCACAGACTATGTTATTGTTTGACTAAAACCCCTTGCTTGACTAAATAAAAATGATTGTAATGATACATGAACTCTGATAATTTATTTGACCAACATTTTATTGACTTGCACAATCTTACACAATTGTCTGAACATGTTGAACACAACTAAACACATTATGAACACACACACACGGTTGCAACTTTTTCACAAAACGTGTTACCATTGTGTCATTTTTAAACAGATTAGAAGAATATTTAGATATCAACATATCATAGGTGATGCCTCTACACATGTGATTTAAGAAGTAGATACAGTGTTCACCACATGTGACCGATGTGACATCCTGAACTTGTTTGTCTGATAAATGTATCTCGTCACATGACATGTTTAAAAAGTCATAAATCGATTTAGGAAATATTGAATGATTTGGAGCATTTCCAAAACTGTCAAAAAAACACCCAACTCTCTCCAATATATAAACTGCCAGCCAATGCTCTCCAGGCTGGTCAGAGGGGTGTGTGTTAATTATCATAGCACTAGGTCTTATTTGTAGAGGTTGCTGGGGCAGTTTATCACAAGCCAAAACACCTGGCTGTCAGTTCCACAGTATTCATGATGCTTAATAGTAATAAACTAAAACCTGTCTGCGATGGGACACTTAAATCATACTATCATATACCGCATAAATTATTAGATTGATGGTATTAGGCAGCGGGTTCCTGAAACGTGTCTCCAGGCGTATGTTACCACTCTTGATCAATGATAGATGCTGACAATTATCCTCGTCAGGTGTCAGATTAAATGCATAAAGAGTGTACCCTCTCAGGAAATCGTTTCGATCAATGGCCATAGCACTGTTCTTTAAATGTCTCCCTGTTGATAACACCAGTTGATAGAATTCACGAGTTACGCAACCATTAGGGAAGTCCGGTTGTAATGGTTTGGTGGGGAACTGGACACCGTCAACATATATTGCCAGATATTCTAGATTATAATTCTTAAAATTGAATGGGTTCTTGCCATAGTCACCCGTAAAAGAGTCATTATCAACCATCGCTACCACCACAGACTATGTTATTGTTTGACTAAAACCCCTTGCTTGACTAAATAAAAATGATTGTAATGATACATGAACTCTGATAATTTATTTGACCAACATTTTATTGACTTGCACAATCTTACACAATTGTCTGAACATGTTGAACACAACTAAACACATTATGAACACACACACACGGTTGCAACTTTTTCACAAAACGTGTTACCATTGTGTCATTTTTAAACAGATTAGAAGAATATTTAGATATCAACATATCATAGGTGATGCCTCTACACATGTGATTTAAGAAGTAGATACAGTGTTCACCACATGTGACCGATGTGACATCCTGAACTTGTTTGTCTGATAAATGTATCTCGTCACATGACATGTTTAAAAAGTCATAAATCGATTTAGGAAATATTGAATGATTTGGAGCATTTCCAAAACTGTCAAAAAAACACCCAACTCTCTCCAATATATAAACTGCCAGCCAATGCTCTCCAGGCTGGTCAGAGGGGTGTGTGTTAATTATCATAGCACTAGGTCTTATTTGTAGAGGTTGCTGGGGCAGTTTATCACAAGCCAAAACACCTGGCTGTCAGTTCCACAGTATTCATGATGCTTAATAGTAATAAACTAAAACCTGTCTGCGATGGGACACTTAAATCATACTATCATATACCGCATAAATTATTAGATTGATGGTATTAGGCAGCGGGTTCCTGAAACGTGTCTCCAGGCGTATGTTACCACTCTTGATCAATGATAGATGCTGACAATTATCCTCGTCAGGTGTCAGATTAAATGCATAAAGAGTGTACCCTCTCAGGAAATCGTTTCGATCAATGGCCATAGCACTGTTCTTTAAATGTCTCCCTGTTGATAACACCAGTTGATAGAATTCACGAGTTACGCAACCATTAGGGAAGTCCGGTTGTAATGGTTTGGTGGGGAACTGGACACCGTCAACATATATTGCCAGATATTCTAGATTATAATTCTTAAAATTGAATGGGTTCTTGCCATAGTCACCCGTAAAAGAGTCATTATCAACCATCGCTACCACCACAGACTATGTTATTGTTTGACTAAAACCCCTTGCTTGACTAAATAAAAATGATTGTAATGATACATGAACTCTGATAATTTATTTGACCAACATTTTATTGACTTGCACAATCTTACACAATTGTCTGAACATGTTGAACACAACTGAACACATTATGAACACACACACACACGGTTGCAACTTTTTCACAAAACGTGTTACCATTGTGTCATTTTTAAACAGATTAGAAGAATATTTAGATATCAACATATCATAGGTGATGCCTCTACACATGTGATTTAAGAAGTAGATACAGTGTTCACCACATGTGACCGATGTGACATCCTGAACTTGTTTGTCTGATAAATGTATCTCGTCACATGACATGTTTAAAAAGTCATAAATCGATTTAGGAAATATTGAATGATTTGGAGCATTTCCAAAACTGTCAAAAAAACACCCAACTCTCTCCAATATATAAACTGCCAGCCAATGCTCTCCAGGCTGGTCAGAGGGGTGTGTGTTAATTATCATAGCACTAGGTCTTATTTGTAGAGGTTGCTGGGGCAGTTTATCACAAGCCAAAACACCTGGCTGTCAGTTCCACAGTATTCATGATGCTTAATAGTAATCAACTAAAACCTGTCTGCGATGGGACACTTAAATCATACTATCATATACCGCATAAATTATTAGATTGATGGTATTAGGCAGCGGGTTCCTGAAACGTGTCTCCAGGCGTATGTTACCACTCTTGATCAATGATAGATGCTGACAATTATCCTCGTCAGGTGTCAGATTAAATGCATAAAGAGTGTACCCTCTCAGGAAATCGTTTCGATCAATGGCCATAGCACTGTTCTTTAAATGTCTCCCTGTTGATAACACCAGTTGATAGAATTCACGAGTTACGCAACCATTAGGGAAGTCCGGTTGTAATGGTTTGGTGGGGAACTGGACACCGTCAACATATATTGCCAGATATTCTAGATTATAATTCTTAAAATTGAATGGGTTCTTGCCATAGTCACCCGTAAAAGAGTCATTATCAACCATCGCTACCACCACAGACTATGTTATTGTTTGACTAAAACCCCTTGCTTGACTAAATAAAAATGATTGTAATGATACATGAACTCTGATAATTTATTTGACCAACATTTTATTGACTTGCACAATCTTACACAATTGTCTGAACATGTTGAACACAACTAAACACATTATGAACACACACACACACGGTTGCAACTTTTTCACAAAACGTGTTACCATTGTGTCATTTTTAAACAGATTAGAAGAATATTTAGATATCAACATATCATAGGTGATGCCTCTACACATGTGATTTAAGAAGTAGATACAGTGTTCACCACATGTGACCGATGTGACATCCTGAACTTGTTTGTCTGATAAATGTATCTCGTCACATGACATGTTTAAAAAGTCATAAATCGATTTAGGAAATATTGAATGATTTGGAGCATTTCCAAAACTGTCAAAAAAACACCCAACTCTCTCCAATATATAAACTGCCAGCCAATGCTCTCCAGGCTGGTCAGAGGGGTGTGTGTTAATTATCATAGCACTAGGTCTTATTTGTAGAGGTTGCTGGGGCAGTTTATCACAAGCCAAAACACCTGGCTGTCAGTTCCACAGTATTCATGATGCTTAATAGTAATAAACTAAAACCTGTCTGCGATGGGACACTTAAATCATACTATCATATACCGCATAAATTATTAGATTGATGGTATTAGGCAGCGGGTTCCTGAAACGTGTCTCCAGGCGTATGTTACCACTCTTGATCAATGATAGATGCTGACAATTATCCTCGTCAGGTGTCAGATTAAATGCATAAAGAGTGTACCCTCTCAGGAAATCGTTTCGATCAATGGCCATAGCACTGTTCTTTAAATGTCTCCCTGTTGATAACACCAGTTGATAGAATTCACGAGTTACGCAACCATTAGGGAAGTCCGGTTGTAATGGTTTGGTGGGGAACTGGACACCGTCAACATATATTGCCAGATATTCTAGATTATAATTCTTAAAATTGAATGGGTTCTTGCCATAGTCACCCGTAAAAGAGTCATTATCAACCATCGCTACCACCACAGACTATGTTATTGTTTGACTAAAACCCCTTGCTTGACTAAATAAAAATGATTGTAATGATACATGAACTCTGATAATTTATTTGACCAACATTTTATTGACTTGCACAATCTTACACAATTGTCTGAACATGTTGAACACAACTAAACACATTATGAACACACACACACACGGTTGCAACTTTTTCACAAAACGTGTTACCATTGTGTCATTTTTAAACAGATTAGAAGAATATTTAGATATCAACATATCATAGGTGATGCCTCTACACATGTGATTTAAGAAGTAGATACAGTGTTCACCACATGTGACCGATGTGACATCCTGAACTTGTTTGTCTGATAAATGTATCTCGTCACATGACATGTTTAAAAAGTCATAAATCGATTTAGGAAATATTGAATGATTTGGAGCATTTCCAAAACTGTCAAAAAAACACCCAACTCTCTCCAATATATAAACTGCCAGCCAATGCTCTCCAGGCTGGTCAGAGGGGTGTGTGTTAATTATCATAGCACTAGGTCTTATTTGTAGAGGTTGCTGGGGCAGTTTATCACAAGCCAAAACACCTGGCTGTCAGTTCCACAGTATTCATGATGCTTAATAGTAATAAACTAAAACCTGTCTGCGATGGGACACTTAAATCATACTATCATATACCGCATAAATTATTAGATTGATGGTATTAGGCAGCGGGTTCCTGAAACGTGTCTCCAGGCGTATGTTACCACTCTTGATCAATGATAGATGCTGACAATTATCCTCGTCAGGTGTCAGATTAAATGCATAAAGAGTGTACCCTCTCAGGAAATCGTTTCGATCAATGGCCATAGCACTGTTCTTTAAATGTCTCCCTGTTGATAACACCAGTTGATAGAATTCACGAGTTACGCAACCATTAGGGAAGTCCGGTTGTAATGGTTTGGTGGGGAACTGGACACCGTCAACATATATTGCCAGATATTCTAGATTATAATTCTTAAAATTGAATGGGTTCTTGCCATAGTCACCCGTAAAAGAGTCATTATCAACCATCGCTACCACCACAGACTATGTTATTGTTTGACTAAAACCCCTTGCTTGACTAAATAAAAATGATTGTAATGATACATGAACTCTGATAATTTATTTGACCAACATTTTATTGACTTGCACAATCTTACACAATTGTCTGAACATGTTGAACACAACTAAACACATTATGAACACACACACACACGGTTGCAACTTTTTCACAAAACGTGTTACCATTGTGTCATTTTTAAACAGATTAGAAGAATATTTAGATATCAACATATCATAGGTGATGCCTCTACACATGTGATTTAAGAAGTAGATACAGTGTTCACCACATGTGACCGATGTGACATCCTGAACTTGTTTGTCTGATAAATGTATCTCGTCACATGACATGTTTAAAAAGTCATAAATCGATTTAGGAAATATTGAATGATTTGGAGCATTTCCAAAACTGTCAAAAAAACACCCAACTCTCTCCAATATATAAACTGCCAGCCAATGCTCTCCAGGCTGGTCAGAGGGGTGTGTGTTAATTATCATAGCACTAGGTCTTATTTGTAGAGGTTGCTGGGGCAGTTTATCACAAGCCAAAACACCTGGCTGTCAGTTCCACAGTATTCATGATGCTTAATAGTAATAAACTAAAACCTGTCTGCGATGGGACACTTAAATCATACTATCATATACCGCATAAATTATTAGATTGATGGTATTAGGCAGCGGGTTCCTGAAACGTGTCTCCAGGCGTATGTTACCACTCTTGATCAATGATAGATGCTGACAATTATCCTCGTCAGGTGTCAGATTAAATGCATAAAGAGTGTACCCTCTCAGGAAATCGTTTCGATCAATGGCCATAGCACTGTTCTTTAAATGTCTCCCTGTTGATAACACCAGTTGATAGAATTCACGAGTTACGCAACCATTAGGGAAGTCCGGTTGTAATGGTTTGGTGGGGAACTGGACACCGTCAACATATATTGCCAGATATTCTAGATTATAATTCTTAAAATTGAATGGGTTCTTGCCATAGTCACCCGTAAAAGAGTCATTATCAACCATCGCTACCACCACAGACTATGTTATTGTTTGACTAAAACCCCTTGCTTGACTAAATAAAAATGATTGTAATGATACATGAACTCTGATAATTTATTTGACCAACATTTTATTGACTTGCACAATCTTACACAATTGTCTGAACATGTTGAACACAACTAAACACATTATGAACACACACACACACACGGTTGCAACTTTTTCACAAAACGTGTTACCATTGTGTCATTTTTAAACAGATTAGAAGAATATTTAGATATCAACATATCATAGGTGATGCCTCTACACATGTGATTTAAGAAGTAGATACAGTGTTCACCACATGTGACCGATGTGACATCCTGAACTTGTTTGTCTGATAAATGTATCTCGTCACATGACATGTTTAAAAAGTCATAAATCGATTTAGGAAATATTGAATGATTTGGAGCATTTCCAAAACTGTCAAAAAAACACCCAACTCTCTCCAATATTTAAACTGCCAGCCAATGCTCTCCAGGCTGGTCAGAGGGGTGTGTGTTAATTATCATAGCACTAGGTCTTATTTGTAGAGGTTGCTGGGGCAGTTTATCACAAGCCAAAACACCTGGCTGTCAGTTCCACAGTATTCATGATGCTTAATAGTAATCAACTAAAACCTGTCTGCGATGGGACACTTAAATCATACTATCATATACCGCATAAATTATTAGATTGATGGTATTAGGCAGCGGGTTCCTGAAACGTGTCTCCAGGCGTATGTTACCACTCTTGATCAATGATAGATGCTGACAATTATCCTCGTCAGGTGTCAGATTAAATGCATAAAGAGTGTACCCTCTCAGGAAATCGTTTCGATCAATGGCCATAGCACTGTTCTTTAAATGTCTCCCTGTTGATAACACCAGTTGATAGAATTCACGAGTTACGCAACCATTAGGGAAGTCCGGTTGTAATGGTTTGGTGGGGAACTGGACACCGTCAACATATATTGCCAGATATTCTAGATTATAATTCTTAAAATTGAATGGGTTCTTGCCATAGTCACCCGTAAAAGAGTCATTATCAACCATCGCTACCACCACAGACTATGTTATTGTTTGACTAAAACCCCTTGCTTGACTAAATAAAAATGATTGTAATGATACATGAACTCTGATAATTTATTTGACCAACATTTTATTGACTTGCACAATCTTACACAATTGTCTGAACATGTTGAACACAACTAAACACATTATGAACACACACACACGGTTGCAACTTTTTCACAAAACGTGTTACCATTGTGTCATTTTTAAACAGATTAGAAGAATATTTAGATATCAACATATCATAGGTGATGCCTCTACACATGTGATTTAAGAAGTAGATACAGTGTTCACCACATGTGACCGATGTGACATCCTGAACTTGTTTGTCTGATAAATGTATCTCGTCACATGAAATGTTTAAAAAGTCATAAATCGATTTAGGAAATATTGAATGATTTGGAGCATTTCCAAAACTGTCAAAAAAACACCCAACTCTCTCCAATATATAAACTGCCAGCCAATGCTCTCCAGGCTGGTCAGAGGGGTGTGTGTTAATTATCATAGCACTAGGTCTTATTTGTAGAGGTTGCTGGGGCAGTTTATCACAAGCCAAAACACCTGGCTGTCAGTTCCACAGTATTCATGATGCTTAATAGTAATAAACTAAAACCTGTCTGCGATGGGACACTTAAATCATACTATCATATACCGCATAAATTATTAGATTGATGGTATTAGGCAGCGGGTTCCTGAAACGTGTCTCCAGGCGTATGTTACCACTCTTGATCAATGATAGATGGTGACAATTATCCTCGTCAGGTGTCAGATTAAATGCATAAAGAGTGTACCCTCTCAGGAAATCGTTTCGATCAATGGCCATAGCACTGTTCTTTAAATGTCTCCCTGTTGATAACACCAGTTGATAGAATTCACGAGTTACGCAACCATTAGGGAAGTCCGGTTGTAATGGTTTGGTGGGGAACTGGACACCGTCAACATATATTGCCAGATATTCTAGATTATAATTCTTAAAATTGAATGGGTTCTTGCCATAGTCACCCGTAAAAGAGTCATTATCAACCATCGCTACCACCACAGACTATGTTATTGTTTGACTAAAACCCCTTGCTTGACTAAATAAAAATGATTGTAATGATACATGAACTCTGATAATTTATTTGACCAACATTTTATTGACTTGCACAATCTTACACAATTGTCTGAACATGTTGAACACAACTGAACACATTATGAACACACACACACGGTTGCAACTTTTTCACAAAACGTGTTACCATTGTGTCATTTTTAAACAGATTAGAAGAATATTTAGATATCAACATATCATAGGTGATGCCTCTACACATGTGATTTAAGAAGTAGATACAGTGTTCACCACATGTGACCGATGTGACATCCTGAACTTGTTTGTCTGATAAATGTATCTCGTCACATGACATGTTTAAAAAGTCATAAATCGATTTAGGAAATATTGAATAATTTGGAGCATTTCCAAAACTGTCAAAAAAACACCCAACTCTCTCCAATATATAAACTGCCAGCCAATGCTCTCCAGGCTGGTCAGAGGGGTGTGTGTTAATTATCATAGCACTAGGTCTTATTTGTAGAGGTTGCTGGGGCAGTTTATCACAAGCCAAAACACCTGGCTGTCAGTTCCACAGTATTCATGATGCTTAATAGTAATCAACTAAAACCTGTCTGCGATGGGACACTTAAATCATACTATCATATACCGCATAAATTATTAGATTGATGGTATTAGGCAGCGGGTTCCTGAAACGTGTCTCCAGGCGTATGTTACCACTCTTGATCAATGATAGATGCTGACAATTATCCTCGTCAGGTGTCAGATTAAATGCATAAAGAGTGTACCCTCTCAGGAAATCGTTTCGATCAATGGCCATAGCACTGTTCTTTAAATGTCTCCCTGTTGATAACACCAGTTGATAGAATTCACGAGTTACGCAACCATTAGGGAAGTCCGGTTGTAATGGTTTGGTGGGGAACTGGACACCGTCAACATATATTGCCAGATATTCTAGATTATAATTCTTAAAATTGAATGGGTTCTTGCCATAGTCACCCGTAAAAGAGTCATTATCAACCATCGCTACCACCACAGACTATGTTATTGTTTGACTAAAACCCCTTGCTTGACTAAATAAAAATGATTGTAATGATACATGAACTCTGATAATTTATTTGACCAACATTTTATTGACTTGCACAATCTTACACAATTGTCTGAACATGTTGAACACAACTAAACACATTATGAACACACACACACGGTTGCAACTTTTTCACAAAACGTGTTACCTTTGTGTCATTTTTAAACAGATTAGAAGAATATTTAGATATCAACATATCATAGGTGATGCCTCTACACATGTGATTTAAGAAGTAGATACAGTGTTCACCACATGTGACCGATGTGACATCCTGAACTTGTTTGTCTGATAAATGTATCTCGTCACATGACATGTTTAAAAAGTCATAAATCGATTTAGGAAATATTGAATGATTTGGAGCATTTCCAAAACTGTCAAAAAAACACCCAACTCTCTCCAATATATAAACTGCCAGCCAATGCTCTCCAGGCTGGTCAGAGGGGTGTGTGTTAATTATCATAGCACTAGGTCTTATTTGTAGAGGTTGCTGGGGCAGTTTATCACAAGCCAAAACACCTGGCTGTCAGTTCCACAGTATTCATGATGCTTAATAGTAATAAACTAAAACCTGTCTGCGATGGGACACTTAAATCATACTATCATATACCGCATAAATTATTAGATTGATGGTATTAGGCAGCGGGTTCCTGAAACGTGTCTCCAGGCGTATGTTACCACTCTTGATCAATGATAGATGCTGACAATTATCCTCGTCAGGTGTCAGATTAAATGCATAAAGAGTGTACCCTCTCAGGAAATCGTTTCGATCAATGGCCATAGCACTGTTCTTTAAATGTCTCCCTGTTGATAACACCAGTTGATAGAATTCACGAGTTACGCAACCATTAGGGAAGTCCGGTTGTAATGGTTTGGTGGGGAACTGGACACCGTCAACATATATTGCCAGATATTCTAGATTATAATTCTTAAAATTGAATGGGTTCTTGCCATAGTCACCCGTAAAAGAGTCATTATCAACCATCGCTACCACCACAGACTATGTTATTGTTTGACTAAAACCCCTTGCTTGACTAAATAAAAATGATTGTAATGATACATGAACTCTGATAATTTATTTGACCAACATTTTATTGACTTGCACAATCTTACACAATTGTCTGAACATGTTGAACACAACTAAACACATTATGAACACACACACACACGGTTGCAACTTTTTCACAAAACGTGTTACCATTGTGTCATTTTTAAACAGATTAGAAGAATATTTAGATATCAACATATCATAGGTGATGCCTCTACACATGTGATTTAAGAAGTAGATACAGTGTTCACCACATGTGACCGATGTGACATCCTGAACTTGTTTGTCTGATAAATGTATCTCGTCACATGACATGTTTAAAAAGTCATAAATCGATTTAGGAAATATTGAATGATTTGGAGCATTTCCAAAACTGTCAAAAAAACACCCAACTCTCTCCAATATATAAACTGCCAGCCAATGCTCTCCAGGCTGGTCAGAGGGGTGTGTGTTAATTATCATAGCACTAGGTCTTATTTGTAGAGGTTGCTGGGGCAGTTTATCACAAGCCAAAACACCTGGCTGTCAGTTCCACAGTATTCATGATGCTTAATAGTAATAAACTAAAACCTGTCTGCGATGGGACACTTAAATCATACTATCATATACCGCATAAATTATTAGATTGATGGTATTAGGCAGCGGGTTCCTGAAACGTGTCTCCAGGCGTATGTTACCACTCTTGATCAATGATAGATGCTGACAATTATCCTCGTCAGGTGTCAGATTAAATGCATAAAGAGTGTACCCTCTCAGGAAATCGTTTCGATCAATGGCCATAGCACTGTTCTTTAAATGTCTCCCTGTTGATAACACCAGTTGATAGAATTCACGAGTTACGCAACCATTAGGGAAGTCCGGTTGTAATGGTTTGGTGGGGAACTGGACACCGTCAACATATATTGCCAGATATTCTAGATTATAATTCTTAAAATTGAATGGGTTCTTGCCATAGTCACCCGTAAAAGAGTCATTATCAACCATCGCTACCACCACAGACTATGTTATTGTTTGACTAAAACCCCTTGCTTGACTAAATAAAAATGATTGTAATGATACATGAACTCTGATAATTTATTTGACCAACATTTTATTGACTTGCACAATCTTACACAATTGTCTGAACATGTTGAACACAACTAAACACATTATGAACACACACACACACGGTTGCAACTTTTTCACAAAACGTGTTACCATTGTGTCATTTTTAAACAGATTAGAAGAATATTTAGATATCAACATATCATAGGTGATGCCTCTACACATGTGATTTAAGAAGTAGATACAGTGTTCACCACATGTGACCGATGTGACATCCTGAACTTGTTTGTCTGATAAATGTATCTCGTCACATGACATGTTTAAAAAGTCATAAATCGATTTAGGAAATATTGAATGATTTGGAGCATTTCCAAAACTGTCAAAAAAACACCCAACTCTCTCCAATATATAAACTGCCAGCCAATGCTCTCCAGGCTGGTCAGAGGGGTGTGTGTTAATTATCATAGCACTAGGTCTTATTTGTAGAGGTTGCTGGGGCAGTTTATCACAAGCCAAAACACCTGGCTGTCAGTTCCACAGTATTCATGATGCTTAATAGTAATAAACTAAAACCTGTCTGCGATGGGACACTTAAATCATACTATCATATACCGCATAAATTATTAGATTGATGGTATTAGGCAGCGGGTTCCTGAAACGTGTCTCCAGGCGTATGTTACCACTCTTGATCAATGATAGATGCTGACAATTATCCTCGTCAGGTGTCAGATTAAATGCATAAAGAGTGTACCCTCTCAGGAAATCGTTTCGATCAATGGCCATAGCACTGTTCTTTAAATGTCTCCCTGTTGATAACACCAGTTGATAGAATTCACGAGTTACGCAACCATTAGGGAAGTCCGGTTGTAATGGTTTGGTGGGGAACTGGACACCGTCAACATATATTGCCAGATATTCTAGATTATAATTCTTAAAATTGAATGGGTTCTTGCCATAGTCACCCGTAAAAGAGTCATTATCAACCATCGCTACCACCACAGACTATGTTATTGTTTGACTAAAACCCCTTGCTTGACTAAATAAAAATGATTGTAATGATACATGAACTCTGATAATTTATTTGACCAACATTTTATTGACTTGCACAATCTTACACAATTGTCTGAACATGTTGAACACAACTAAACACATTATGAACACACACACACACGGTTGCAACTTTTTCACAAAACGTGTTACCATTGTGTCATTTTTAAACAGATTAGAAGAATATTTAGATATCAACATATCATAGGTGATGCCTCTACACATGTGATTTAAGAAGTAGATACAGTGTTCACCACATGTGACCGATGTGACATCCTGAACTTGTTTGTCTGATAAATGTATCTCGTCACATGACATGTTTAAAAAGTCATAAATCGATTTAGGAAATATTGAATGATTTGGAGCATTTCCAAAACTGTCAAAAAAACACCCAACTCTCTCCAATATATAAACTGCCAGCCAATGCTCTCCAGGCTGGTCAGAGGGGTGTGTGTTAATTATCATAGCACTAGGTCTTATTTGTAGAGGTTGCTGGGGCAGTTTATCACAAGCCAAAACACCTGGCTGTCAGTTCCACAGTATTCATGATGCTTAATAGTAATAAACTAAAACCTGTCTGCGATGGGACACTTAAATCATACTATCATATACCGCATAAATTATTAGATTGATGGTATTAGGCAGCGGGTTCCTGAAACGTGTCTCCAGGCGTATGTTACCACTCTTGATCAATGATAGATGCTGACAATTATCCTCGTCAGGTGTCAGATTAAATGCATAAAGAGTGTACCCTCTCAGGAAATCGTTTCGATCAATGGCCATAGCACTGTTCTTTAAATGTCTCCCTGTTGATAACACCAGTTGATAGAATTCACGAGTTACGCAACCATTAGGGAAGTCCGGTTGTAATGGTTTGGTGGGGAACTGGACACCGTCAACATATATTGCCAGATATTCTAGATTATAATTCTTAAAATTGAATGGGTTCTTGCCATAGTCACCCGTAAAAGAGTCATTATCAACCATCGCTACCACCACAGACTATGTTATTGTTTGACTAAAACCCCTTGCTTGACTAAATAAAAATGATTGTAATGATACATGAACTCTGATAATTTATTTGACCAACATTTTATTGACTTGCACAATCTTACACAATTGTCTGAACATGTTGAACACAACTAAACACATTATGAACACACACACACGGTTGCAACTTTTTCACAAAACGTGTTACCATTGTGTCATTTTTAAACAGATTAGAAGAATATTTAGATATCAACATATCATAGGTGATGCCTCTACACATGTGATTTAAGAAGTAGATACAGTGTTCACCACATGTGACCGATGTGACATCCTGAACTTGTTTGTCTGATAAATGTATCTCGTCACATGACATGTTTAAAAAGTCATAAATCGATTTAGGAAATATTGAACGATTTGGAGCATTTCCAAAACTGTCAAAAAAACACCCAACTCTCTCCAATATACAAACTGCCAGCCAATGCTCTCCAGGCTGGTCAGAGGGGTGTGTGTTAATTATCATAGCACTAGGTCTTATTTGTAGAGGTTGCTGGGGCAGTTTATCACAAGCCAAAACACCTGGCTGTCAGTTCCACAGTATTCATGATGCTTAATAGTAATAAACTAAAACCTGTCTGCGATGGGACACTTAAATCATACTATCATATACCGCATAAATTATTAGATTGATGGTATTAGGCAGCGGGTTCCTGAAACGTGTCTCCAGGCGTATGTTACCACTCTTGATCAATGATAGATGCTGACAATTATCCTCGTCAGGTGTCAGATTAAATGCATAAAGAGTGTACCCTCTCAGGAAATCGTTTCGATCAATGGCCATAGCACTGTTCTTTAAATGTCTCCCTGTTGATAACACCAGTTGATAGAATTCACGAGTTACGCAACCATTAGGGAAGTCCGGTTGTAATGGTTTGGTGGGGAACTGGACACCGTCAACATATATTGCCAGATATTCTAGATTATAATTCTTAAAATTGAATGGGTTCTTGCCATAGTCACCCGTAAAAGAGTCATTATCAACCATCGCTACCACCACAGACTATGTTATTGTTTGACTAAAACCCCTTGCTTGACTAAATAAAAATGATTGTAATGATACATGAACTCTGATAATTTATTTGACCAACATTTTATTGACTTGCACAATCTTACACAATTGTCTGAACATGTTGAACACAACTAAACACATTATGAACACACACACACGGTTGCAACTTTTTCACAAAACGTGTTACCATTGTGTCATTTTTAAACAGATTAGAAGAATATTTAGATATCAACATATCATAGGTGATGCCTCTACACATGTGATTTAAGAAGTAGATACAGTGTTCACCACATGTGACCGATGTGACATCCTGAACTTGTTTGTCTGATAAATGTATCTCGTCACATGACATGTTTAAAAAGTCATAAATCGATTTAGGAAATATTGAATGATTTGGAGCATTTCCAAAACTGTCAAAAAAACACCCAACTCTCTCCAATATATAAACTGCCAGCCAATGCTCTCCAGGCTGGTCAGAGGGGTGTGTGTTAATTATCATAGCACTAGGTCTTATTTGTAGAGGTTGCTGGGGCAGTTTATCACAAGCCAAAACACCTGGCTGTCAGTTCCACAGTATTCATGATGCTTAATAGTAATAAACTAAAACCTGTCTGCGATGGGACACTTAAATCATACTATCATATACCGCATAAATTATTAGATTGATGGTATTAGGCAGCGGGTTCCTGAAACGTGTCTCCAGGCGTATGTTACCACTCTTGATCAATGATAGATGCTGACAATTATCCTCGTCAGGTGTCAGATTAAATGCATAAAGAGTGTACCCTCTCAGGAAATCGTTTCGATCAATGGCCATAGCACTGTTCTTTAAATGTCTCCCTGTTGATAACACCAGTTGATAGAATTCACGAGTTACGCAACCATTAGGGAAGTCCGGTTGTAATGGTTTGGTGGGGAACTGGACACCGTCAACATATATTGCCAGATATTCTAGATTATAATTCTTAAAATTGAATGGGTTCTTGCCATAGTCACCCGTAAAAGAGTCATTATCAACCATCGCTACCACCACAGACTATGTTATTGTTTGACTAAAACCCCTTGCTTGACTAAATAAAAATGATTGTAATGATACATGAACTCTGATAATTTATTTGACCAACATTTTATTGACTTGCACAATCTTACACAATTGTCTGAACATGTTGAACACAACTAAACACATTATGAACACACACACACACGGTTGCAACTTTTTCACAAAACGTGTTACCATTGTGTCATTTTTAAACAGATTAGAAGAATATTTAGATATCAACATATCATAGGTGATGCCTCTACACATGTGATTTAAGAAGTAGATACAGTGTTCACCACATGTGACCGATGTGACATCCTGAACTTGTTTGTCTGATAAATGTATCTCGTCACATGACATGTTTAAAAAGTCATAAATCGATTTAGGAAATATTGAATGATTTGGAGCATTTCCAAAACTGTCAAAAAAACACCCAACTCTCTCCAATATATAAACTGCCAGCCAATGCTCTCCAGGCTGGTCAGAGGGGTGTGTGTTAATTATCATAGCACTAGGTCTTATTTGTAGAGGTTGCTGGGGCAGTTTATCACAAGCCAAAACACCTGGCTGTCAGTTCCACAGTATTCATGATGCTTAATAGTAATAAACTAAAACCTGTCTGCGATGGGACACTTAAATCATACTATCATATACCGCATAAATTATTAGATTGATGGTATTAGGCAGCGGGTTCCTGAAACGTGTCTCCAGGCGTATGTTACCACTCTTGATCAATGATAGATGCTGACAATTATCCTCGTCAGGTGTCAGATTAAATGCATAAAGAGTGTACCCTCTCAGGAAATCGTTTCGATCAATGGCCATAGCACTGTTCTTTAAATGTCTCCCTGTTGATAACACCAGTTGATAGAATTCACGAGTTACGCAACCATTAGGGAAGTCCGGTTGTAATGGTTTGGTGGGGAACTGGACACCGTCAACATATATTGCCAGATATTCTAGATTATAATTCTTAAAATTGAATGGGTTCTTGGCATAGTCACCCGTAAAAGAGTCATTATCAACCATCGCTACCACCACAGACTATGTTATTGTTTGACTAAAACCCCTTGCTTGACTAAATAAAAATGATTGTAATGATACATGAACTCTGATAATTTATTTGACCAACATTTTATTGACTTGCACAATCTTACACAATTGTCTGAACATGTTGAACACAACTAAACACATTATGAACACACACACACACGGTTGCAACTTTTTCACAAAACGTGTTACCATTGTGTCATTTTTAAACCGATTAGAAGAATATTTAGATATCAACATATCATAGGTGATGCCTCTACACATGTGATTTAAGAAGTAGATACAGTGTTCACCACATGTGACCGATGTGACATCCTGAACTTGTTTGTCTGATAAATGTATCTCGTCACATGACATGTTTAAAAAGTCATAAATCGATTTAGGAAATATTGAATGATTTGGAGCATTTCCAAAACTGTCAAAAAAACACCCAACTCTCTCCAATATATAAACTGCCAGCCAATGCTCTCCAGGCTGGTCAGAGGGGTGTGTGTTAATTATCATAGCACTAGGTCTTATTTGTAGAGGTTGCTGGGGCAGTTTATCACAAGCCAAAACACCTGGCTGTCAGTTCCACAGTATTCATGATGCTTAATAGTAATAAACTAAAACCTGTCTGCGATGGGACACTTAAATCATACTATCATATACCGCATAAATTATTAGATTGATGGTATTAGGCAGCGGGTTCCTGAAACGTGTCTCCAGGCGTATGTTACCACTCTTGATCAATGATAGATGCTGACAATTATCCTCGTCAGGTGTCAGATTAAATGCATAAAGAGTGTACCCTCTCAGGAAATCGTTTCGATCAATGGCCATAGCACTGTTCTTTAAATGTCTCCCTGTTGATAACACCAGTTGATAGAATTCACGAGTTACGCAACCATTAGGGAAGTCCGGTTGTAATGGTTTGGTGGGGAACTGGACACCGTCAACATATATTGCCAGATATTCTAGATTATAATTCTTAAAATTGAATGGGTTCTTGCCATAGTCACCCGTAAAAGAGTCATTATCAACCATCGCTACCACCACAGACTATGTTATTGTTTGACTAAAACCCCTTGCTTGACTAAATAAAAATGATTGTAATGATACATGAACTCTGATAATTTATTTGACCAACATTTTATTGACTTGCACAATCTTACACAATTGTCTGAACATGTTGAACACAACTAAACACATTATGAACACACACACACGGTTGCAACTTTTTCACAAAACGTGTTACCATTGTGTCATTTTTAAACAGATTAGAAGAATATTTAGATATCAACATATCATAGGTGATGCCTCTACACATGTGATTTAAGAAGTAGATACAGTGTTCACCACATGTGACCGATGTGACATCCTGAACTTGTTTGTCTGATAAATGTATCTCGTCACATGAAATGTTTAAAAAGTCATAAATCGATTTAGGAAATATTGAATGATTTGGAGCATTTCCAAAACTGTCAAAAAAACACCCAACTCTCTCCAATATATAAACTGCCAGCCAATGCTCTCCAGGCTGGTCAGAGGGGTGTGTGTTAATTATCATAGCACTAGGTCTTATTTGTAGAGGTTGCTGGGGCAGTTTATCACAAGCCAAAACACCTGGCTGTCAGTTCCACAGTATTCATGATGCTTAATAGTAATAAACTAAAACCTGTCTGCGATGGGACACTTAAATCATACTATCATATACCGCATAAATTATTAGATTGATGGTATTAGGCAGCGGGTTCCTGAAACGTGTCTCCAGGCGTATGTTACCACTCTTGATCAATGATAGATGCTGACAATTATCCTCGTCAGGTGTCAGATTAAATGCATAAAGAGTGTACCCTCTCAGGAAATCGTTTCGATCAATGGCCATAGCACTGTTCTTTAAATGTCTCCCTGTTGATAACACCAGTTGATAGAATTCACGAGTTACGCAACCATTAGGGAAGTCCGGTTGTAATGGTTTGGTGGGGAACTGGACACCGTCAACATATATTGCCAGATATTCTAGATTATAATTCTTAAAATTGAATGGGTTCTTGCCATAGTCACCCGTAAAAGAGTCATTATCAACCATCGCTACCACCACAGACTATGTTATTGTTTGACTAAAACCCCTTGCTTGACTAAATAAAAATGATTGTAATGATACATGAACTCTGATAATTTATTTGACCAACATTTTATTGACTTGCACAATCTTACACAATTGTCTGAACATGTTGAACACAACTGAACACATTATGAACACACACACACGGTTGCAACTTTTTCACAAAACGTGTTACCATTGTGTCATTTTTAAACAGATTAGAAGAATATTTAGATATCAACATATCATAGGTGATGCCTCTACACATGTGATTTAAGAAGTAGATACAGTGTTCACCACATGTGACCGATGTGACATCCTGAACTTGTTTGTCTGATAAATGTATCTCGTCACATGACATGTTTAAAAAGTCATAAATCGATTTAGGAAATATTGAATGATTTGGAGCATTTCCAAAACTGTCAAAAAAACACCCAACTCTCTCCAATATATAAACTGCCAGCCAATGCTCTCCAGGCTGGTCAGAGGGGTGTGTGTTAATTATCATAGCACTAGGTCTTATTTGTAGAGGTTGCTGGGGCAGTTTATCACAAGCCAAAACACCTGGCTGTCAGTTCCACAGTATTCATGATGCTTAATAGTAATAAACTAAAACCTGTCTGCGATGGGACACTTAAATCATACTATCATATACCGCATAAATTATTAGATTGATGGTATTAGGCAGCGGGTTCCTGAAACGTGTCTCCAGGCGTATGTTACCACTCTTGATCAATGATAGATGCTGACAATTATCCTCGTCAGGTGTCAGATTAAATGCATAAAGAGTGTACCCTCTCAGGAAATCGTTTCGATCAATGGCCATAGCACTGTTCTTTAAATGTCTCCCTGTTGATAACACCAGTTGATAGAATTCACGAGTTACGCAACCATTAGGGAAGTCCGGTTGTAATGGTTTGGTGGGGAACTGGACACCGTCAACATATATTGCCAGATATTCTAGATTATAATTCTTAAAATTGAATGGGTTCTTGCCATAGTCACCCGTAAAAGAGTCATTATCAACCATCGCTACCACCACAGACTATGTTATTGTTTGACTAAAACCCCTTGCTTGACTAAATAAAAATGATTGTAATGATACATGAACTCTGATAATTTATTTGACCAACATTTTATTGACTTGCACAATCTTACACAATTGTCTGAACATGTTGAACACAACTAAACACATTATGAACACACACACACGGTTGCAACTTTTTCACAAAACGTGTTACCATTGTGTCATTTTTAAACAGATTAGAAGAATATTTAGATATCAACATATCATAGGTGATGCCTCTACACATGTGATTTAAGAAGTAGATACAGTGTTCACCACATGTGACCGATGTGACATCCTGAACTTGTTTGTCTGATAAATGTATCTCGTCACATGACATGTTTAAAAAGTCATAAATCGATTTAGGAAATATTGAATGATTTGGAGCATTTCCAAAACTGTCAAAAAAACACCCAACTCTCTCCAATATATAAACTGCCAGCCAATGCTCTCCAGGCTGGTCAGAGGGGTGTGTGTTAATTATCATAGCACTAGGTCTTATTTGTAGAGGTTGCTGGGGCAGTTTATCACAAGCCAAAACACCTGGCTGTCAGTTCCACAGTATTCATGATGCTTAATAGTAATCAACTAAAACCTGTCTGCGATGGGACACTTAAATCATACTATCATATACCGCATAAATTATTAGATTGATGGTATTAGGCAGCGGGTTCCTGAAACGTGTCTCCAGGCGTATGTTACCACTCTTGATCAATGATAGATGCTGACAATTATCCTCGTCAGGTGTCAGATTAAATGCATAAAGAGTGTACCCTCTCAGGAAATCGTTTCGATCAATGGCCATAGCACTGTTCTTTAAATGTCTCCCTGTTGATAACACCAGTTGATAGAATTCACGAGTTACGCAACCATTAGGGAAGTCCGGTTGTAATGGTTTGGTGGGGAACTGGACACCGTCAACATATATTGCCAGATATTCTAGATTATAATTCTTAAAATTGAATGGGTTCTTGCCATAGTCACCCGTAAAAGAGTCATTATCAACCATCGCTACCACCACAGACTATGTTATTGTTTGACTAAAACCCCTTGCTTGACTAAATAAAAATGATTGTAATGATACATGAACTCTGATAATTTATTTGACCAACATTTTATTGACTTGCACAATCTTACACAATTGTCTGAACATGTTGAACACAACTAAACACATTATGAACACACACACACGGTTGCAACTTTTTCACAAAACGTGTTACCATTGTGTCATTTTTAAACAGATTAGAAGAATATTTAGATATCAACATATCATAGGTGATGCCTCTACACATGTGATTTAAGAAGTAGATACAGTGTTCACCACATGTGACCGATGTGACATCCTGAACTTGTTTGTCTGATAAATGTATCTCGTCACATGACATGTTTAAAAAGTCATAAATCGATTTAGGAAATATTGAATGATTTGGAGCATTTCCAAAACTGTCAAAAAAACACCCAACTCTCTCCAATATATAAACTGCCAGCCAATGCTCTCCAGGCTGGTCAGAGGGGTGTGTGTTAATTATCATAGCACTAGGTCTTATTTGTAGAGGTTGCTGGGGCAGTTTATCACAAGCCAAAACACCTGGCTGTCAGTTCCACAGTATTCATGATGCTTAATAGTAATAAACTAAAACCTGTCTGCGATGGGACACTTAAATCATACTATCATATACCGCATAAATTATTAGATTGATGGTATTAGGCAGCGGGTTCCTGAAACGTGTCTCCAGGCGTATGTTACCACTCTTGATCAATGATAGATGCTGACAATTATCCTCGTCAGGTGTCAGATTAAATGCATAAAGAGTGTACCCTCTCAGGAAATCGTTTCGATCAATGGCCATAGCACTGTTCTTTAAATGTCTCCCTGTTGATAACACCAGTTGATAGAATTCACGAGTTACGCAACCATTAGGGAAGTCCGGTTGTAATTGTTTGGTGGGGAACTGGACACCGTCAACATATATTGCCAGATATTCTAGATTATAATTCTTAAAATTGAATGGGTTCTTGCCATAGTCACCCGTAAAAGAGTCATTATCAACCATCGCTACCACCACAGACTATGTTATTGTTTGACTAAAACCCCTTGCTTGACTAAATAAAAATGATTGTAATGATACATGAACTCTGATAATTTATTTGACCAACATTTTATTGACTTGCACAATCTTACACAATTGTCTGAACATGTTGAACACAACTAAACACATTATGAACACACACACACGGTTGCAACTTTTTCACAAAACGTGTTACCTTTGTGTCATTTTTAAACAGATTAGAAGAATATTTAGATATCAACATATCATAGGTGATGCCTCTACACATGTGATTTAAGAAGTAGATACAGTGTTCACCACATGTGACCGATGTGACATCCTGAACTTGTTTGTCTGATAAATGTATCTCGTCACATGACATGTTTAAAAAGTCATAAATCGATTTAGGAAATATTGAATGATTTGGAGCATTTCCAAAACTGTCAAAAAAACACCCAACTCTCTCCAATATATAAACTGCCAGCCAATGCTCTCCAGGCTGGTCAGAGGGGTGTGTGTTAATTATCATAGCACTAGGTCTTATTTGTAGAGGTTGCTGGGGCAGTTTATCACAAGCCAAAACACCTGGCTGTCAGTTCCACAGTATTCATGATGCTTAATAGTAATAAACTAAAACCTGTCTGCGATGGGACACTTAAATCATACTATCATATACCGCATAAATTATTAGATTGATGGTATTAGGCAGCGGGTTCCTGAAACGTGTCTCCAGGCGTATGTTACCACTCTTGATCAATGATAGATGCTGACAATTATCCTCGTCAGGTGTCAGATTAAATGCATAAAGAGTGTACCCTCTCAGGAAATCGTTTCGATCAATGGCCATAGCACTGTTCTTTAAATGTCTCCCTGTTGATAACACCAGTTGATAGAATTCACGAGTTACGCAACCATTAGGGAAGTCCGGTTGTAATGGTTTGGTGGGGAACTGGACACCGTCAACATATATTGCCAGATATTCTAGATTATAATTCTTAAAATTGAATGGGTTCTTGCCATAGTCACCCGTAAAAGAGTCATTATCAACCATCGCTACCACCACAGACTATGTTATTGTTTGACTAAAACCCCTTGCTTGACTAAATAAAAATGATTGTAATGATACATGAACTCTGATAATTTATTTGACCAACATTTTATTGACTTGCACAATCTTACACAATTGTCTGAACATGTTGAACACAACTAAACACATTATGAACACACACACACACGGTTGCAACTTTTTCACAAAACGTGTTACCATTGTGTCATTTTTAAACAGATTAGAAGAATATTTAGATATCAACATATCATAGGTGATGCCTCTACACATGTGATTTAAGAAGTAGATACAGTGTTCACCACATGTGACCGATGTGACATCCTGAACTTGTTTGTCTGATAAATGTATCTCGTCACATGACATGTTTAAAAAGTCATAAATCGATTTAGGAAATATTGAATGATTTGGAGCATTTCCAAAACTGTCAAAAAAACACCCAACTCTCTCCAATATATAAACTGCCAGCCAATGCTCTCCAGGCTGGTCAGAGGGGTGTGTGTTAATTATCATAGCACTAGGTCTTATTTGTAGAGGTTGCTGGGGCAGTTTATCACAAGCCAAAACACCTGGCTGTCAGTTCCACAGTATTCATGATGCTTAATAGTAATAAACTAAAACCTGTCTGCGATGGGACACTTAAATCATACTATCATATACCGCATAAATTATTAGATTGATGGTATTAGGCAGCGGGTTCCTGAAACGTGTCTCCAGGCGTATGTTACCACTCTTGATCAATGATAGATGCTGACAATTATCCTCGTCAGGTGTCAGATTAAATGCATAAAGAGTGTACCCTCTCAGGAAATCGTTTCGATCAATGGCCATAGCACTGTTCTTTAAATGTCTCCCTGTTGATAACACCAGTTGATAGAATTCACGAGTTACGCAACCATTAGGGAAGTCCGGTTGTAATGGTTTGGTGGGGAACTGGACACCGTCAACATATATTGCCAGATATTCTAGATTATAATTCTTAAAATTGAATGGGTTCTTGCCATAGTCACCCGTAAAAGAGTCATTATCAACCATCGCTACCACCACAGACTATGTTATTGTTTGACTAAAACCCCTTGCTTGACTAAATAAAAATGATTGTAATGATACATGAACTCTGATAATTTATTTGACCAACATTTTATTGACTTGCACAATCTTACACAATTGTCTGAACATGTTGAACACAACTAAACACATTATGAACACACACACACACGGTTGCAACTTTTTCACAAAACGTGTTACCATTGTGTCATTTTTAAACAGATTAGAAGAATATTTAGATATCAACATATCATAGGTGATGCCTCTACACATGTGATTTAAGAAGTAGATACAGTGTTCACCACATGTGACCGATGTGACATCCTGAACTTGTTTGTCTGATAAATGTATCTCGTCACATGACATGTTTAAAAAGTCATAAATCGATTTAGGAAATATTGAATGATTTGGAGCATTTCCAAAACTGTCAAAAAAACACCCAACTCTCTCCAATATATAAACTGCCAGCCAATGCTCTCCAGGCTGGTCAGAGGGGTGTGTGTTAATTATCATAGCACTAGGTCTTATTTGTAGAGGTTGCTGGGGCAGTTTATCACAAGCCAAAACACCTGGCTGTCAGTTCCACAGTATTCATGATGCTTAATAGTAATAAACTAAAACCTGTCTGCGATGGGACACTTAAATCATACTATCATATACCGCATAAATTATTAGATTGATGGTATTAGGCAGCGGGTTCCTGAAACGTGTCTCCAGGCGTATGTTACCACTCTTGATCAATGATAGATGCTGACAATTATCCTCGTCAGGTGTCAGATTAAATGCATAAAGAGTGTACCCTCTCAGGAAATCGTTTCGATCAATGGCCATAGCACTGTTCTTTAAATGTCTCCCTGTTGATAACACCAGTTGATAGAATTCACGAGTTACGCAACCATTAGGGAAGTCCGGTTGTAATGGTTTGGTGGGGAACTGGACACCGTCAACATATATTGCCAGATATTCTAGATTATAATTCTTAAAATTGAATGGGTTCTTGCCATAGTCACCCGTAAAAGAGTCATTATCAACCATCGCTACCACCACAGACTATGTTATTGTTTGACTAAAACCCCTTGCTTGACTAAATAAAAATGATTGTAATGATACATGAACTCTGATAATTTATTTGACCAACATTTTATTGACTTGCACAATCTTACACAATTGTCTGAACATGTTGAACACAACTAAACACATTATGAACACACACACACACGGTTGCAACTTTTTCACAAAACGTGTTACCATTGTGTCATTTTTAAACAGATTAGAAGAATATTTAGATATCAACATATCATAGGTGATGCCTCTACACATGTGATTTAAGAAGTAGATACAGTGTTCACCACATGTGACCGATGTGACATCCTGAACTTGTTTGTCTGATAAATGTATCTCGTCACATGACATGTTTAAAAAGTCATAAATCGATTTAGGAAATATTGAATGATTTGGAGCATTTCCAAAACTGTCAAAAAAACACCCAACTCTCTCCAATATATAAACTGCCAGCCAATGCTCTCCAGGCTGGTCAGAGGGGTGTGTGTTAATTATCATAGCACTAGGTCTTATTTGTAGAGGTTGCTGGGGCAGTTTATCACAAGCCAAAACACCTGGCTGTCAGTTCCACAGTATTCATGATGCTTAATAGTAATAAACTAAAACCTGTCTGCGATGGGACACTTAAATCATACTATCATATACCGCATAAATTATTAGATTGATGGTATTAGGCAGCGGGTTCCTGAAACGTGTCTCCAGGCGTATGTTACCACTCTTGATCAATGATAGATGCTGACAATTATCCTCGTCAGGTGTCAGATTAAATGCATAAAGAGTGTACCCTCTCAGGAAATCGTTTCGATCAATGGCCATAGCACTGTTCTTTAAATGTCTCCCTGTTGATAACACCAGTTGATAGAATTCACGAGTTACGCAACCATTAGGGAAGTCCGGTTGTAATGGTTTGGTGGGGAACTGGACACCGTCAACATATATTGCCAGATATTCTAGATTATAATTCTTAAAATTGAATGGGTTCTTGCCATAGTCACCCGTAAAAGAGTCATTATCAACCATCGCTACCACCACAGACTATGTTATTGTTTGACTAAAACCCCTTGCTTGACTAAATAAAAATGATTGTAATGATACATGAACTCTGATAATTTATTTGACCAACATTTTATTGACTTGCACAATCTTACACAATTGTCTGAACATGTTGAACACAACTAAACACATTATGAACACACACACACACGGTTGCAACTTTTTCACAAAACGTGTTACCATTGTGTCATTTTTAAACAGATTAGAAGAATATTTAGATATCAACATATCATAGGTGATGCCTCTACACATGTGATTTAAGAAGTAGATACAGTGTTCACCACATGTGACCGATGTGACATCCTGAACTTGTTTGTCTGATAAATGTATCTCGTCACATGACATGTTTAAAAAGTCATAAATCGATTTAGGAAATATTGAATGATTTGGAGCATTTCCAAAACTGTCAAAAAAACACCCAACTCTCTCCAATATATAAACTGCCAGCCAATGCTCTCCAGGCTGGTCAGAGGGGTGTGTGTTAATTATCATAGCACTAGGTCTTATTTGTAGAGGTTGCTGGGGCAGTTTATCACAAGCCAAAACACCTGGCTGTCAGTTCCACAGTATTCATGATGCTTAATAGTAATAAACTAAAACCTGTCTGCGATGGGACACTTAAATCATACTATCATATACCGCATAAATTATTAGATTGATGGTATTAGGCAGCGGGTTCCTGAAACGTGTCTCCAGGCGTATGTTACCACTCTTGATCAATGATAGATGCTGACAATTATCCTCGTCAGGTGTCAGATTAAATGCATAAAGAGTGTACCCTCTCAGGAAATCGTTTCGATCAATGGCCATAGCACTGTTCTTTAAATGTCTCCCTGTTGATAACACCAGTTGATAGAATTCACGAGTTACGCAACCATTAGGGAAGTCCGGTTGTAATGGTTTGGTGGGGAACTGGACACCGTCAACATATATTGCCAGATATTCTAGATTATAATTCTTAAAATTGAATGGGTTCTTGCCATAGTCACCCGTAAAAGAGTCATTATCAACCATCGCTACCACCACAGACTATGTTATTGTTTGACTAAAACCCCTTGCTTGACTAAATAAAAATGATTGTAATGATACATGAACTCTGATAATTTATTTGACCAACATTTTATTGACTTGCACAATCTTACACAATTGTCTGAACATGTTGAACACAACTAAACACATTATGAACACACACACACGGTTGCAACTTTTTCACAAAACGTGTTACCTTTGTGTCATTTTTAAACAGATTAGAAGAATATTTAGATATCAACATATCATAGGTGATGCCTCTACACATGTGATTTAAGAAGTAGATACAGTGTTCACCACATGTGACCGATGTGACATCCTGAACTTGTTTGTCTGATAAATGTATCTCGTCACATGACATGTTTAAAAAGTCATAAATCGATTTAGGAAATATTGAATGATTTGGAGCATTTCCAAAACTGTCAAAAAAACACCCAACTCTCTCCAATATATAAACTGCCAGCCAATGCTCTCCAGGCTGGTCAGAGGGGTGTGTGTTAATTATCATAGCACTAGGTCTTATTTGTAGAGGTTGCTGGGGCAGTTTATCACAAGCCAAAACACCTGGCTGTCAGTTCCACAGTATTCATGATGCTTAATAGTAATAAACTAAAACCTGTCTGCGATGGGACACTTAAATCATACTATCATATACCGCATAAATTATTAGATTGATGGTATTAGGCAGCGGGTTCCTGAAACGTGTCTCCAGGCGTATGTTACCACTCTTGATCAATGATAGATGCTGACAATTATCCTCGTCAGGTGTCAGATTAAATGCATAAAGAGTGTACCCTCTCAGGAAATCGTTTCGATCAATGGCCATAGCACTGTTCTTTAAATGTCTCCCTGTTGATAACACCAGTTGATAGAATTCACGAGTTACGCAACCATTAGGGAAGTCCGGTTGTAATGGTTTGGTGGGGAACTGGACACCGTCAACATATATTGCCAGATATTCTAGATTATAATTCTTAAAATTGAATGGGTTCTTGCCATAGTCACCCGTAAAAGAGTCATTATCAACCATCGCTACCACCACAGACTATGTTATTGTTTGACTAAAACCCCTTGCTTGACTAAATAAAAATGATTGTAATGATACATGAACTCTGATAATTTATTTGACCAACATTTTATTGACTTGCACAATCTTACACAATTGTCTGAACATGTTGAACACAACTAAACACATTATGAACACACACACACGGTTGCAACTTTTTCACAAAACGTGTTACCATTGTGTCATTTTTAAACAGATTAGAAGAATATTTAGATATCAACATATCATAGGTGATGCCTCTACACATGTGATTTAAGAAGTAGATACAGTGTTCACCACATGTGACCGATGTGACATCCTGAACTTGTTTGTCTGATAAATGTATCTCGTCACATGACATGTTTAAAAAGTCATAAATCGATTTAGGAAATATTGAATGATTTGGAGCATTTCCAAAACTGTCAAAAAAACACCCAACTCTCTCCAATATATAAACTGCCAGCCAATGCTCTCCAGGCTGGTCAGAGGGGTGTGTGTTAATTATCATAGCACTAGGTCTTATTTGTAGAGGTTGCTGGGGCAGTTTATCACAAGCCAAAACACCTGGCTGTCAGTTCCACAGTATTCATGATGCTTAATAGTAATAAACTAAAACCTGTCTGCGATGGGACACTTAAATCATACTATCATATACCGCATAAATTATTAGATTGATGGTATTAGGCAGCGGGTTCCTGAAACGTGTCTCCAGGCGTATGTTACCACTCTTGATCAATGATAGATGCTGACAATTATCCTCGTCAGGTGTCAGATTAAATGCATAAAGAGTGTACCCTCTCAGGAAATCGTTTCGATCAATGGCCATAGCACTGTTCTTTAAATGTCTCCCTGTTGATAACACCAGTTGATAGAATTCACGAGTTACGCAACCATTAGGGAAGTCCGGTTGTAATGGTTTGGTGGGGAACTGGACACCGTCAACATATATTGCCAGATATTCTAGATTATAATTCTTAAAATTGAATGGGTTCTTGCCATAGTCACCCGTAAAAGAGTCATTATCAACCATCGCTACCACCACAGACTATGTTATTGTTTGACTAAAACCCCTTGCTTGACTAAATAAAAATGATTGTAATGATACATGAACTCTGATAATTTATTTGACCAACATTTTATTGACTTGCACAATCTTACACAATTGTCTGAACATGTTGAACACAACTAAACACATTATGAACACACACACACACGGTTGCAACTTTTTCACAAAACGTGTTACCATTGTGTCATTTTTAAACAGATTAGAAGAATATTTAGATATCAACATATCATAGGTGATGCCTCTACACATGTGATTTAAGAAGTAGATACAGTGTTCACCACATGTGACCGATGTGACATCCTGAACTTGTTTGTCTGATAAATGTATCTCGTCACATGACATGTTTAAAAAGTCATAAATCGATTTAGGAAATATTGAATGATTTGGAGCATTTCCAAAACTGTCAAAAAAACACCCAACTCTCTCCAATATATAAACTGCCAGCCAATGCTCTCCAGGCTGGTCAGAGGGGTGTGTGTTAATTATCATAGCACTAGGTCTTATTTGTAGAGGTTGCTGGGGCAGTTTATCACAAGCCAAAACACCTGGCTGTCAGTTCCACAGTATTCATGATGCTTAATAGTAATAAACTAAAACCTGTCTGCGATGGGACACTTAAATCATACTATCATATACCGCATAAATTATTAGATTGATGGTATTAGGCAGCGGGTTCCTGAAACGTGTCTCCAGGCGTATGTTACCACTCTTGATCAATGATAGATGCTGACAATTATCCTCGTCAGGTGTCAGATTAAATGCATAAAGAGTGTACCCTCTCAGGAAATCGTTTCGATCAATGGCCATAGCACTGTTCTTTAAATGTCTCCCTGTTGATAACACCAGTTGATAGAATTCACGAGTTACGCAACCATTAGGGAAGTCCGGTTGTAATGGTTTGGTGGGGAACTGGACACCGTCAACATATATTGCCAGATATTCTAGATTATAATTCTTAAAATTGAATGGGTTCTTGCCATAGTCACCCGTAAAAGAGTCATTATCAACCATCGCTACCACCACAGACTATGTTATTGTTTGACTTAAAACCCCTTGCTTGACTAAATAAAAATGATTGTAATGATACATGAACTCTGATAATTTATTTGACCAACATTTTATTGACTTGCACAATCTTACACAATTGTCTGAACATGTTGAACACAACTAAACACATTATGAACACACACACACGGTTGCAACTTTTTCACAAAACGTGTTACCTTTGTGTCATTTTTAAACAGATTAGAAGAATATTTAGATATCAACATATCATAGGTGATGCCTCTACACATGTGATTTAAGAAGTAGATACAGTGTTCACCACATGTGACCGATGTGACATCCTGAACTTGTTTGTCTGATAAATGTATCTCGTCACATGACATGTTTAAAAAGTCATAAATCGATTTAGGAAATATTGAATGATTTGGAGCATTTCCAAAACTGTCAAAAAAACACCCAACTCTCTCCAATATATAAACTGCCAGCCAATGCTCTCCAGGCTGGTCAGAGGGGTGTGTGTTAATTATCATAGCACTAGGTCTTATTTGTAGAGGTTGCTGGGGCAGTTTATCACAAGCCAAAACACCTGGCTGTCAGTTCCACAGTATTCATGATGCTTAATAGTAATAAACTAAAACCTGTCTGCGATGGGACACTTAAATCATACTATCATATACCGCATAAATTATTAGATTGATGGTATTAGGCAGCGGGTTCCTGAAACGTGTCTCCAGGCGTATGTTACCACTCTTGATCAATGATAGATGCTGACAATTATCCTCGTCAGGTGTCAGATTAAATGCATAAAGAGTGTACCCTCTCAGGAAATCGTTTCGATCAATGGCCATAGCACTGTTCTTTAAATGTCTCCCTGTTGATAACACCAGTTGATAGAATTCACGAGTTACGCAACCATTAGGGAAGTCCGGTTGTAATGGTTTGGTGGGGAACTGGACACCGTCAACATATATTGCCAGATATTCTAGATTATAATTCTTAAAATTGAATGGGTTCTTGCCATAGTCACCCGTAAAAGAGTCATTATCAACCATCGCTACCACCACAGACTATGTTATTGTTTGACTAAAACCCCTTGCTTGACTAAATAAAAATGATTGTAATGATACATGAACTCTGATAATTTATTTGACCAACATTTTATTGACTTGCACAATCTTACACAATTGTCTGAACATGTTGAACACAACTGAACACATTATGAACACACACACACGGTTGCAACTTTTTCACAAAACGTGTTACCATTGTGTCATTTTTAAACAGATTAGAAGAATATTTAGATATCAACATATCATAGGTGATGCCTCTACACATGTGATTTAAGAAGTAGATACAGTGTTCACCACATGTGACCGATGTGACATCCTGAACTTGTTTGTCTGATAAATGTATCTCGTCACATGACATGTTTAAAAAGTCATAAATCGATTTAGGAAATATTGAATGATTTGGAGCATTTCCAAAACTGTCAAAAAAACACCCAACTCTCTCCAATATATAAACTGCCAGCCAATGCTCTCCAGGCTGGTCAGAGGGGTGTGTGTTAATTATCATAGCACTAGGTCTTATTTGTAGAGGTTGCTGGGGCAGTTTATCACAAGCCAAAACACCTGGCTGTCAGTTCCACAGTATTCATGATGCTTAATAGTAATAAACTAAAACCTGTCTGCGATGGGACACTTAAATCATACTATCATATACCGCATAAATTATTAGATTGATGGTATTAGGCAGCGGGTTCCTGAAACGTGTCTCCAGGCGTATGTTACCACTCTTGATCAATGATAGATGCTGACAATTATCCTCGTCAGGTGTCAGATTAAATGCATAAAGAGTGTACCCTCTCAGGAAATCGTTTCGATCAATGGCCATAGCACTGTTCTTTAAATGTCTCCCTGTTGATAACACCAGTTGATAGAATTCACGAGTTACGCAACCATTAGGGAAGTCCGGTTGTAATTGTTTGGTGGGGAACTGGACACCGTCAACATATATTGCCAGATATTCTAGATTATAATTCTTAAAATTGAATGGGTTCTTGCCATAGTCACCCGTAAAAGAGTCATTATCAACCATCGCTACCACCACAGACTATGTTATTGTTTGACTAAAACCCCTTGCTTGACTAAATAAAAATGATTGTAATGATACATGAACTCTGATAATTTATTTGACCAACATTTTATTGACTTGCACAATCTTACACAATTGTCTGAACATGTTGAACACAACTAAACACATTATGAACACACACACACGGTTGCAACTTTTTCACAAAACGTGTTACCTTTGTGTCATTTTTAAACAGATTAGAAGAATATTTAGATATCAACATATCATAGGTGATGCCTCTACACATGTGATTTAAGAAGTAGATACAGTGTTCACCACATGTGACCGATGTGACATCCTGAACTTGTTTGTCTGATAAATGTATCTCGTCACATGACATGTTTAAAAAGTCATAAATCGATTTAGGAAATATTGAATGATTTGGAGCATTTCCAAAACTGTCAAAAAAACACCCAACTCTCTCCAATATATAAACTGCCAGCCAATGCTCTCCAGGCTGGTCAGAGGGGTGTGTGTTAATTATCATAGCACTAGGTCTTATTTGTAGAGGTTGCTGGGGCAGTTTATCACAAGCCAAAACACCTGGCTGTCAGTTCCACAGTATTCATGATGCTTAATAGTAATAAACTAAAACCTGTCTGCGATGGGACACTTAAATCATACTATCATATACCGCATAAATTATTAGATTGATGGTATTAGGCAGCGGGTTCCTGAAACGTGTCTCCAGGCGTATGTTACCACTCTTGATCAATGATAGATGCTGACAATTATCCTCGTCAGGTGTCAGATTAAATGCATAAAGAGTGTACCCTCTCAGGAAATCGTTTCGATCAATGGCCATAGCACTGTTCTTTAAATGTCTCCCTGTTGATAACACCAGTTGATAGAATTCACGAGTTACGCAACCATTAGGGAAGTCCGGTTGTAATGGTTTGGTGGGGAACTGGACACCGTCAACATATATTGCCAGATATTCTAGATTATAATTCTTAAAATTGAATGGGTTCTTGCCATAGTCACCCGTAAAAGAGTCATTATCAACCATCGCTACCACCACAGACTATGTTATTGTTTGACTAAAACCCCTTGCTTGACTAAATAAAAATGATTGTAATGATACATGAACTCTGATAATTTATTTGACCAACATTTTATTGACTTGCACAATCTTACACAATTGTCTGAACATGTTGAACACAACTAAACACATTATGAACACACACACACACGGTTGCAACTTTTTCACAAAACGTGTTACCATTGTGTCATTTTTAAACAGATTAGAAGAATATTTAGATATCAACATATCATAGGTGATGCCTCTACACATGTGATTTAAGAAGTAGATACAGTGTTCACCACATGTGACCGATGTGACATCCTGAACTTGTTTGTCTGATAAATGTATCTCGTCACATGACATGTTTAAAAAGTCATAAATCGATTTAGGAAATATTGAATGATTTGGAGCATTTCCAAAACTGTCAAAAAAACACCCAACTCTCTCCAATATATAAACTGCCAGCCAATGCTCTCCAGGCTGGTCAGAGGGGTGTGTGTTAATTATCATAGCACTAGGTCTTATTTGTAGAGGTTGCTGGGGCAGTTTATCACAAGCCAAAACACCTGGCTGTCAGTTCCACAGTATTCATGATGCTTAATAGTAATAAACTAAAACCTGTCTGCGATGGGACACTTAAATCATACTATCATATACCGCATAAATTATTAGATTGATGGTATTAGGCAGCGGGTTCCTGAAACGTGTCTCCAGGCGTATGTTACCACTCTTGATCAATGATAGATGCTGACAATTATCCTCGTCAGGTGTCAGATTAAATGCATAAAGAGTGTACCCTCTCAGGAAATCGTTTCGATCAATGGCCATAGCACTGTTCTTTAAATGTCTCCCTGTTGATAACACCAGTTGATAGAATTCACGAGTTACGCAACCATTAGGGAAGTCCGGTTGTAATGGTTTGGTGGGGAACTGGACACCGTCAACATATATTGCCAGATATTCTAGATTATAATTCTTAAAATTGAATGGGTTCTTGCCATAGTCACCCGTAAAAGAGTCATTATCAACCATCGCTACCACCACAGACTATGTTATTGTTTGACTAAAACCCCTTGCTTGACTAAATAAAAATGATTGTAATGATACATGAACTCTGATAATTTATTTGACCAACATTTTATTGACTTGCACAATCTTACACAATTGTCTGAACATGTTGAACACAACTAAACACATTATGAACACACACACACGGTTGCAACTTTTTCACAAAACGTGTTACCATTGTGTCATTTTTAAACAGATTAGAAGAATATTTAGATATCAACATATCATAGGTGATGCCTCTACACATGTGATTTAAGAAGTAGATACAGTGTTCACCACATGTGACCGATGTGACATCCTGAACTTGTTTGTCTGATAAATGTATCTCGTCACATGACATGTTTAAAAAGTCATAAATCGATTTAGGAAATATTGAATGATTTGGAGCATTTCCAAAACTGTCAAAAAAACACCCAACTCTCTCCAATAAAAACTGCCAGCCAATGCTCTCCAGGCTGGTCAGAGGGGTGTGTGTTAATTATCATAGCACTAGGTCTTATTTGTAGAGGTTGCTGGGGCAGTTTATCACAAGCCAAAACACCTGGCTGTCAGTTCCACAGTATTCATGATGCTTAATAGTAATAAACTAAAACCTGTCTGCGATGGGACACTTAAATCATACTATCATATACCGCATAAATTATTAGATTGATGGTATTAGGCAGCGGGTTCCTGAAACGTGTCTCCAGGCGTATGTTACCACTCTTGATCAATGATAGATGCTGACAATTATCCTCGTCAGGTGTCAGATTAAATGCATAAAGAGTGTACCCTCTCAGGAAATCGTTTCGATCAATGGCCATAGCACTGTTCTTTAAATGTCTCCCTGTTGATAACACCAGTTGATAGAATTCACGAGTTACGCAACCATTAGGGAAGTCCGGTTGCAATGGTTTGGTGGGGAACTGGACACCGTCAACATATATTGCCAGATATTCTAGATTATAATTCTTAAAATTGAATGGGTTCTTGCCATAGTCACCCGTAAAAGAGTCATTATCAACCATCGCTACCACCACAGACTATGTTATTGTTTGACTAAAACCCCTTGCTTGACTAAATAAAAATGATTGTAATGATACATGAACTCTGATAATTTATTTGACCAACATTTTATTGACTTGCACAATCTTACACAATTGTCTGAACATGTTGAACACAACTAAACACATTATGAACACACACACACACGGTTGCAACTTTTTCACAAAACGTGTTACCATTGTGTCATTTTTAAACAGATTAGAAGAATATTTAGATATCAACATATCATAGGTGATGCCTCTACACATGTGATTTAAGAAGTAGATACAGTGTTCACCACATGTGACCGATGTGACATCCTGAACTTGTTTGTCTGATAAATGTATCTCGTCACATGACATGTTTAAAAAGTCATAAATCGATTTAGGAAATATTGAATGATTTGGAGCATTTCCAAAACTGTCAAAAAAACACCCAACTCTCTCCAATATATAAACTGCCAGCCAATGCTCTCCAGGCTGGTCAGAGGGGTGTGTGTTAATTATCATAGCACTAGGTCTTATTTGTAGAGGTTGCTGGGGCAGTTTATCACAAGCCAAAACACCTGGCTGTCAGTTCCACAGTATTCATGATGCTTAATAGTAATAAACTAAAACCTGTCTGTGATGGGACACTTAAATCATACTATCATATACCGCATAAATTATTAGATTGATGGTATTAGGCAGCGGGTTCCTGAAACGTGTCTCCAGGCGTATGTTACCACTCTTGATCAATGATAGATGCTGACAATTATCCTCGTCAGGTGTCAGATTAAATGCATAAAGAGTGTACCCTCTCAGGAAATCGTTTCGATCAATGGCCATAGCACTGTTCTTTAAATGTCTCCCTGTTGATAACACCAGTTGATAGAATTCACGAGTTACGCAACCATTAGGGAAGTCCGGTTGTAATGGTTTGGTGGGGAACTGGACACCGTCAACATATATTGCCAGATATTCTAGATTATAATTCTTAAAATTGAATGGGTTCTTGCCATAGTCACCCGTAAAAGAGTCATTATCAACCATCGCTACCACCACAGACTATGTTATTGTTTGACTAAAACCCCTTGCTTGACTAAATAAAAATGATTGTAATGATACATGAACTCTGATAATTTATTTGACCAACATTTTATTGACTTGCACAATCTTACACAATTGTCTGAACATGTTGAACACAACTAAACACATTATGAACACACACACACACGGTTGCAACTTTTTCACAAAACGTGTTACCATTGTGTCATTTTTAAACAGATTAGAAGAATATTTAGATATCAACATATCATAGGTGATGCCTCTACACATGTGATTTAAGAAGTAGATACAGTGTTCACCACATGTGACCGATGTGACATCCTGAACTTGTTTGTCTGATAAATGTATCTCGTCACATGACATGTTTAAAAAGTCATAAATCGATTTAGGAAATATTGAATGATTTGGAGCATTTCCAAAACTGTCAAAAAAACACCCAACTCTCTCCAATATATAAACTGCCAGCCAATGCTCTCCAGGCTGGTCAGAGGGGTGTGTGTTAATTATCATAGCACTAGGTCTTATTTGTAGAGGTTGCTGGGGCAGTTTATCACAAGCCAAAACACCTGGCTGTCAGTTCCACAGTATTCATGATGCTTAATAGTAATAAACTAAAACCTGTCTGCGATGGGACACTTAAATCATACTATCATATACCGCATAAATTATTAGATTGATGGTATTAGGCAGCGGGTTCCTGAAACGTGTCTCCAGGCGTATGTTACCACTCTTGATCAATGATAGATGCTGACAATTATCCTCGTCAGGTGTCAGATTAAATGCATAAAGAGTGTACCCTCTCAGGAAATCGTTTCGATCAATGGCCATAGCACTGTTCTTTAAATGTCTCCCTGTTGATAACACCAGTTGATAGAATTCACGAGTTACGCAACCATTAGGGAAGTCCGGTTGTAATGGTTTGGTGGGGAACTGGACACCGTCAACATATATTGCCAGATATTCTAGATTATAATTCTTAAAATTGAATGGGTTCTTGCCATAGTCACCCGTAAAAGAGTCATTATCAACCATCGCTACCACCACAGACTATGTTATTGTTTGACTAAAACCCCTTGCTTGACTAAATAAAAATGATTGTAATGATACATGAACTCTGATAATTTATTTGACCAACATTTTATTGACTTGCACAATCTTACACAATTGTCTGAACATGTTGAACACAACTAAACACATTATGAACACACACACACGGTTGCAACTTTTTCACAAAACGTGTTACCATTGTGTCATTTTTAAACAGATTAGAAGAATATTTAGATATCAACATATCATAGGTGATGCCTCTACACATGTGATTTAAGAAGTAGATACAGTGTTCACCACATGTGACCGATGTGACATCCTGAACTTGTTTGTCTGATAAATGTATCTCGTCACATGACATGTTTAAAAAGTCATAAATCGATTTAGGAAATATTGAATGATTTGGAGCATTTCCAAAACTGTCAAAAAAACACCCAACTCTCTCCAATATACAAACTGCCAGCCAATGCTCTCCAGGCTGGTCAGAGGGGTGTGTGTTAATTATCATAGCACTAGGTCTTATTTGTAGAGGTTGCTGGGGCAGTTTATCACAAGCCAAAACACCTGGCTGTCAGTTCCACAGTATTCATGATGCTTAATAGTAATAAACTAAAACCTGTCTGCGATGGGACACTTAAATCATACTATCATATACCGCATAAATTATTAGATTGATGGTATTAGGCAGCGGGTTCCTGAAACGTGTCTCCAGGCGTATGTTACCACTCTTGATCAATGATAGATGCTGACAATTATCCTCGTCAGGTGTCAGATTAAATGCATAAAGAGTGTACCCTCTCAGGAAATCGTTTCGATCAATGGCCATAGCACTGTTCTTTAAATGTCTCCCTGTTGATAACACCAGTTGATAGAATTCACGAGTTACGCAACCATTAGGGAAGTCCGGTTGTAATGGTTTGGTGGGGAACTGGACACCGTCAACATATATTGCCAGATATTCTAGATTATAATTCTTAAAATTGAATGGGTTCTTGCCATAGTCACCCGTAAAAGAGTCATTATCAACCATCGCTACCACCACAGACTATGTTATTGTTTGACTAAAACCCCTTGCTTGACTAAATAAAAATGATTGTAATGATACATGAACTCTGATAATTTATTTGACCAACATTTTATTGACTTGCACAATCTTACACAATTGTCTGAACATGTTGAACACAACTAAACACATTATGAACACACACACACGGTTGCAACTTTTTCACAAAACGTGTTACCATTGTGTCATTTTTAAACAGATTAGAAGAATATTTAGATATCAACATATCATAGGTGATGCCTCTACACATGTGATTTAAGAAGTAGATACAGTGTTCACCACATGTGACCGATGTGACATCCTGAACTTGTTTGTCTGATAAATGTATCTCATCACATGACATGTTTAAAAAGTCATAAATCGATTTAGGAAATATTGAATGATTTGGAGCATTTCCAAAACTGTCAAAAAAACACCCAACTCTCTCCAATATATAAACTGCCAGCCAATGCTCTCCAGGCTGGTCAGAGGGGTGTGTGTTAATTATCATAGCACTAGGTCTTATTTGTAGAGGTTGCTGGGGCAGTTTATCACAAGCCAAAACACCTGGCTGTCAGTTCCACAGTATTCATGATGCTTAATAGTAATAAACTAAAACCTGTCTGCGATGGGACACTTAAATCATACTATCATATACCGCATAAATTATTAGATTGATGGTATTAGGCAGCGGGTTCCTGAAACGTGTCTCCAGGCGTATGTTACCACTCTTGATCAATGATAGATGCTGACAATTATCCTCGTCAGGTGTCAGATTAAATGCATAAAGAGTGTACCCTCTCAGGAAATCGTTTCGATCAATGGCCATAGCACTGTTCTTTAAATGTCTCCCTGTTGATAACACCAGTTGATAGAATTCACGAGTTACGCAACCATTAGGGAAGTCCGGTTGTAATGGTTTGGTGGGGAACTGGACACCGTCAACATATATTGCCAGATATTCTAGATTATAATTCTTAAAATTGAATGGGTTCTTGCCATAGTCACCCGTAAAAGAGTCATTATCAACCATCGCTACCACCACAGACTATGTTATTGTTTGACTAAAACCCCTTGCTTGACTAAATAAAAATGATTGTAATGATACATGAACTCTGATAATTTATTTGACCAACATTTTATTGACTTGCACAATCTTACACAATTGTCTGAACATGTTGAACACAACTAAACACATTATGAACACACACACACACGGTTGCAACTTTTTCACAAAACGTGTTACCATTGTGTCATTTTTAAACAGATTAGAAGAATATTTAGATATCAACATATCATAGGTGATGCCTCTACACATGTGATTTAAGAAGTAGATACAGTGTTCACCACATGTGACCGATGTGACATCCTGAACTTGTTTGTCTGATAAATGTATCTCGTCACATGACATGTTTAAAAAGTCATAAATCGATTTAGGAAATATTGAATGATTTGGAGCATTTCCAAAACTGTCAAAAAAACACCCAACTCTCTCCAATATATAAACTGCCAGCCAATGCTCTCCAGGCTGGTCAGAGGGGTGTGTGTTAATTATCATAGCACTAGGTCTTATTTGTAGAGGTTGCTGGGGCAGTTTATCACAAGCCAAAACACCTGGCTGTCAGTTCCACAGTATTCATGATGCTTAATAGTAATAAACTAAAACCTGTCTGCGATGGGACACTTAAATCATACTATCATATACCGCATAAATTATTAGATTGATGGTATTAGGCAGCGGGTTCCTGAAACGTGTCTCCAGGCGTATGTTACCACTCTTGATCAATGATAGATGCTGACAATTATCCTCGTCAGGTGTCAGATTAAATGCATAAAGAGTGTACCCTCTCAGGAAATCGTTTCGATCAATGGCCATAGCACTGTTCTTTAAATGTCTCCCTGTTGATAACACCAGTTGATAGAATTCACGAGTTACGCAACCATTAGGGAAGTCCGGTTGTAATGGTTTGGTGGGGAACTGGACACCGTCAACATATATTGCCAGATATTCTAGATTATAATTCTTAAAATTGAATGGGTTCTTGCCATAGTCACCCGTAAAAGAGTCATTATCAACCATCGCTACCACCACAGACTATGTTATTGTTTGACTAAAACCCCTTGCTTGACTAAATAAAAATGATTGTAATGATACATGAACTCTGATAATTTATTTGACCAACATTTTATTGACTTGCACAATCTTACACAATTGTCTGAACATGTTGAACACAACTAAACACATTATGAACACACACACACGGTTGCAACTTTTTCACAAAACGTGTTACCATTGTGTCATTTTTAAACAGATTAGAAGAATATTTAGATATCAACATATCATAGGTGATGCCTCTACACATGTGATTTAAGAAGTAGATACAGTGTTCACCACATGTGACCGATGTGACATCCTGAACTTGTTTGTCTGATAAATGTATCTCGTCACATGACATGTTTAAAAAGTCATAAATCGATTTAGGAAATATTGAATGATTTGGAGCATTTCCAAAACTGTCAAAAAAACACCCAACTCTCTCCAATATATAAACTGCCAGCCAATGCTCTCCAGGCTGGTCAGAGGGGTGTGTGTTAATTATCATAGCACTAGGTCTTATTTGTAGAGGTTGCTGGGGCAGTTTATCACAAGCCAAAACACCTGGCTGTCAGTTCCACAGTATTCATGATGCTTAATAGTAATAAACTAAAACCTGTCTGCGATGGGACACTTAAATCATACTATCATATACCGCATAAATTATTAGATTGATGGTATTAGGCAGCGGGTTCCTGAAACGTGTCTCCAGGCGTATGTTACCACTCTTGATCAATGATAGATGCTGACAATTATCCTCGTCAGGTGTCAGATTAAATGCATAAAGAGTGTACCCTCTCAGGAAATCGTTTCGATCAATGGCCATAGCACTGTTCTTTAAATGTCTCCCTGTTGATAACACCAGTTGATAGAATTCACGAGTTACGCAACCATTAGGGAAGTCCGGTTGTAATGGTTTGGTGGGGAACTGGACACCGTCAACATATATTGCCAGATATTCTAGATTATAATTCTTAAAATTGAATGGGTTCTTGCCATAGTCACCCGTAAAAGAGTCATTATCAACCATCGCTACCACCACAGACTATGTTATTGTTTGACTAAAACCCCTTGCTTGACTAAATAAAAATGATTGTAATGATACATGAACTCTGATAATTTATTTGACCAACATTTTATTGACTTGCACAATCTTACACAATTGTCTGAACATGTTGAACACAACTAAACACATTATGAACACACACACACGGTTGCAACTTTTTCACAAAACGTGTTACCATTGTGTCATTTTTAAACAGATTAGAAGAATATTTAGATATCAACATATCATAGGTGATGCCTCTACACATGTGATTTAAGAAGTAGATACAGTGTTCACCACATGTGACCGATGTGACATCCTGAACTTGTTTGTCTGATAAATGTATCTCGTCACATGACATGTTTAAAAAGTCATAAATCGATTTAGGAAATATTGAATGATTTGGAGCATTTCCAAAACTGTCAAAAAACACCCAACTCTCTCCAATATACAAACTGCCAGCCAATGCTCTCCAGGCTGGTCAGAGGGGTGTGTGTTAATTATCATAGCACTAGGTCTTATTTGTAGAGGTTGCTGGGGCAGTTTATCACAAGCCAAAACACCTGGCTGTCAGTTCCACAGTATTCATGATGCTTAATAGTAATAAACTAAAACCTGTCTGCGATGGGACACTTAAATCATACTATCATATACCGCATAAATTATTAGATTGATGGTATTAGGCAGCGGGTTCCTGAAACGTGTCTCCAGGCGTATGTTACCACTCTTGATCAATGATAGATGCTGACAATTATCCTCGTCAGGTGTCAGATTAAATGCATAAAGAGTGTACCCTCTCAGGAAATCGTTTCGATCAATGGCCATAGCACTGTTCTTTAAATGTCTCCCTGTTGATAACACCAGTTGATAGAATTCACGAGTTACGCAACCATTAGGGAAGTCCGGTTGTAATGGTTTGGTGGGGAACTGGACACCGTCAACATATATTGCCAGATATTCTAGATTATAATTCTTAAAATTGAATGGGTTCTTGCCATAGTCACCCGTAAAAGAGTCATTATCAACCATCGCTACCACCACAGACTATGTTATTGTTTGACTAAAACCCCTTGCTTGACTAAATAAAAATGATTGTAATGATACATGAACTCTGATAATTTATTTGACCAACATTTTATTGACTTGCACAATCTTACACAATTGTCTGAACATGTTGAACACAACTAAACACATTATGAACACACACACACGGTTGCAACTTTTTCACAAAACGTGTTACCATTGTGTCATTTTTAAACAGATTAGAAGAATATTTAGATATCAACATATCATAGGTGATGCCTCTACACATGTGATTTAAGAAGTAGATACAGTGTTCACCACATGTGACCGATGTGACATCCTGAACTTGTTTGTCTGATAAATGTATCTCGTCACATGACATGTTTAAAAAGTCATAAATCGATTTAGGAAATATTGAATGATTTGGAGCATTTCCAAAACTGTCAAAAAAACACCCAACTCTCTCCAATATATAAACTGCCAGCCAATGCTCTCCAGGCTGGTCAGAGGGGTGTGTGTTAATTATCATAGCACTAGGTCTTATTTGTAGAGGTTGCTGGGGCAGTTTATCACAAGCCAAAACACCTGGCTGTCAGTTCCACAGTATTCATGATGCTTAATAGTAATAAACTAAAACCTGTCTGCGATGGGACACTTAAATCATACTATCATATACCGCATAAATTATTAGATTGATGGTATTAGGCAGCGGGTTCCTGAAACGTGTCTCCAGGCGTATGTTACCACTCTTGATCAATGATAGATGCTGACAATTATCCTCGTCAGGTGTCAGATTAAATGCATAAAGAGTGTACCCTCTCAGGAAATCGTTTCGATCAATGGCCATAGCACTGTTCTTTAAATGTCTCCCTGTTGATAACACCAGTTGATAGAATTCACGAGTTACGCAACCATTAGGGAAGTCCGGTTGTAATGGTTTGGTGGGGAACTGGACACCGTCAACATATATTGCCAGATATTCTAGATTATAATTCTTAAAATTGAATGGGTTCTTGCCATAGTCACCCGTAAAAGAGTCATTATCAACCATCGCTACCACCACAGACTATGTTATTGTTTGACTAAAACCCCTTGCTTGACTAAATAAAAATGATTGTAATGATACATGAACTCTGATAATTTATTTGACCAACATTTTATTGACTTGCACAATCTTACACAATTGTCTGAACATGTTGAACACAACTAAACACATTATGAACACACACACACGGTTGCAACTTTTTCACAAAACGTGTTACCATTGTGTCATTTTTAAACAGATTAGAAGAATATTTAGATATCAACATATCATAGGTGATGCCTCTACACATGTGATTTAAGAAGTAGATACAGTGTTCACCACATGTGACCGATGTGACATCCTGAACTTGTTTGTCTGATAAATGTATCTCGTCACATGACATGTTTAAAAAGTCATAAATCGATTTAGGAAATATTGAATGATTTGGAGCATTTCCAAAACTGTCAAAAAACACCCAACTCTCTCCAATATACAAACTGCCAGCCAATGCTCTCCAGGCTGGTCAGAGGGGTGTGTGTTAATTATCATAGCACTAGGTCTTATTTGTAGAGGTTGCTGGGGCAGTTTATCACAAGCCAAAACACCTGGCTGTCAGTTCCACAGTATTCATGATGCTTAATAGTAATAAACTAAAACCTGTCTGCGATGGGACACTTAAATCATACTATCATATACCGCATAAATTATTAGATTGATGGTATTAGGCAGCGGGTTCCTGAAACGTGTCTCCAGGCGTATGTTACCACTCTTGATCAATGATAGATGCTGACAATTATCCTCGTCAGGTGTCAGATTAAATGCATAAAGAGTGTACCCTCTCAGGAAATCGTTTCGATCAATGGCCATAGCACTGTTCTTTAAATGTCTCCCTGTTGATAACACCAGTTGATAGAATTCACGAGTTACGCAACCATTAGGGAAGTCCGGTTGTAATGGTTTGGTGGGGAACTGGACACCGTCAACATATATTGCCAGATATTCTAGATTATAATTCTTAAAATTGAATGGGTTCTTGCCATAGTCACCCGTAAAAGAGTCATTATCAACCATCGCTACCACCACAGACTATGTTATTGTTTGACTAAAACCCCTTGCTTGACTAAATAAAAATGATTGTAATGATACATGAACTCTGATAATTTATTTGACCAACATTTTATTGACTTGCACAATCTTACACAATTGTCTGAACATGTTGAACACAACTAAACACATTATGAACACACACACACGGTTGCAACTTTTTCACAAAACGTGTTACCATTGTGTCATTTTTAAACAGATTAGAAGAATATTTAGATATCAACATATCATAGATGATGCCTCTACACATGTGATTTAAGAAGTAGATACAGTGTTCACCACATGTGACCGATGTGACATCCTGAACTTGTTTGTCTGATAAATGTATCTCGTCACATGACATGTTTAAAAAGTCATAAATCGATTTAGGAAATATTGAATGATTTGGAGCATTTCCAAAACTGTCAAAAAAACACCCAACTCTCTCCAATATATAAACTGCCAGCCAATGCTCTCCAGGCTGGTCAGAGGGGTGTGTGTTAATTATCATAGCACTAGGTCTTATTTGTAGAGGTTGCTGGGGCAGTTTATCACAAGCCAAAACACCTGGCTGTCAGTTCCACAGTATTCATGATGCTTAATAGTAATAAACTAAAACCTGTCTGCGATGGGACACTTAAATCATACTATCATATACCGCATAAATTATTAGATTGATGGTATTAGGCAGCGGGTTCCTGAAACGTGTCTCCAGGCGTATGTTACCACTCTTGATCAATGATAGATGCTGACAATTATCCTCGTCAGGTGTCAGATTAAATGCATAAAGAGTGTACCCTCTCAGGAAATCGTTTCGATCAATGGCCATAGCACTGTTCTTTAAATGTCTCCCTGTTGATAACACCAGTTGATAGAATTCACGAGTTACGCAACCATTAGGGAAGTCCGGTTGTAATGGTTTGGTGGGGAACTGGACACCGTCAACATATATTGCCAGATATTCTAGATTATAATTCTTAAAATTGAATGGGTTCTTGCCATAGTCACCCGTAAAAGAGTCATTATCAACCATCGCTACCACCACAGACTATGTTATTGTTTGACTAAAACCCCTTGCTTGACTAAATAAAAATGATTGTAATGATACATGAACTCTGATAATTTATTTGACCAACATTTTATTGACTTGCACAATCTTACACAATTGTCTGAACATGTTGAACACAACTAAACACATTATGAACACACACACACGGTTGCAACTTTTTCACAAAACGTGTTACCATTGTGTCATTTTTAAACAGATTAGAAGAATATTTAGATATCAACATATCATAGGTGATGCCTCTACACATGTGATTTAAGAAGTAGATACAGTGTTCACCACATGTGACCGATGTGACATCCTGAACTTGTTTGTCTGATAAATGTATCTCGTCACATGACATGTTTAAAAAGTCATAAATCGATTTAGGAAATATTGAATGATTTGGAGCATTTCCAAAACTGTCAAAAAAACACCCAACTCTCTCCAATATACAAACTGCCAGCCAATGCTCTCCAGGCTGGTCAGAGGGGTGTGTGTTAATTATCATAGCACTAGGTCTTATTTGTAGAGGTTGCTGGGGCAGTTTATCACAAGCCAAAACACCTGGCTGTCAGTTCCACAGTATTCATGATGCTTAATAGTAATAAACTAAAACCTGTCTGCGATGGGACACTTAAATCATACTATCATATACCGCATAAATTATTAGATTGATGGTATTAGGCAGCGGGTTCCTGAAACGTGTCTCCAGGCGTATGTTACCACTCTTGATCAATGATAGATGCTGACAATTATCCTCGTCAGGTGTCAGATTAAATGCATAAAGAGTGTACCCTCTCAGGAAATCGTTTCGATCAATGGCCATAGCACTGTTCTTTAAATGTCTCCCTGTTGATAACACCAGTTGATAGAATTCACGAGTTACGCAACCATTAGGGAAGTCCGGTTGTAATGGTTTGGTGGGGAACTGGACACCGTCAACATATATTGCCAGATATTCTAGATTATAATTCTTAAAATTGAATGGGTTCTTGCCATAGTCACCCGTAAAAGAGTCATTATCAACCATCGCTACCACCACAGACTATGTTATTGTTTGACTAAAACCCCTTGCTTGACTAAATAAAAATGATTGTAATGATACATGAACTCTGATAATTTATTTGACCAACATTTTATTGACTTGCACAATCTTACACAATTGTCTGAACATGTTGAACACAACTAAACACATTATGAACACACACACACGGTTGCAACTTTTTCACAAAACGTGTTACCATTGTGTCATTTTTAAACAGATTAGAAGAATATTTAGATATCAACATATCATAGGTGATGCCTCTACACATGTGATTTAAGAAGTAGATACAGTGTTCACCACATGTGACCGATGTGACATCCTGAACTTGTTTGTCTGATAAATGTATCTCGTCACATGACATGTTTAAAAAGTCATAAATCGATTTAGGAAATATTGAATGATTTGGAGCATTTCCAAAACTGTCAAAAAAACACCCAACTCTCTCCAATATATAAACTGCCAGCCAATGCTCTCCAGGCTGGTCAGAGGGGTGTGTGTTAATTATCATAGCACTAGGTCTTATTTGTAGAGGTTGCTGGGGCAGTTTATCACAAGCCAAAACACCTGGCTGTCAGTTCCACAGTATTCATGATGCTTAATAGTAATAAACTAAAACCTGTCTGCGATGGGACACTTAAATCATACTATCATATACCGCATAAATTATTAGATTGATGGTATTAGGCAGCGGGTTCCTGAAACGTGTCTCCAGGCGTATGTTACCACTCTTGATCAATGATAGATGCTGACAATTATCCTCGTCAGGTGTCAGATTAAATGCATAAAGAGTGTACCCTCTCAGGAAATCGTTTCGATCAATGGCCATAGCACTGTTCTTTAAATGTCTCCCTGTTGATAACACCAGTTGATAGAATTCACGAGTTACGCAACCATTAGGGAAGTCCGGTTGTAATGGTTTGGTGGGGAACTGGACACCGTCAACATATATTGCCAGATATTCTAGATTATAATTCTTAAAATTGAATGGGTTCTTGCCATAGTCACCCGTAAAAGAGTCATTATCAACCATCGCTACCACCACAGACTATGTTATTGTTTGACTAAAACCCCTTGCTTGACTAAATAAAAATGATTGTAATGATACATGAACTCTGATAATTTATTTGACCAACATTTTATTGACTTGCACAATCTTACACAATTGTCTGAACATGTTGAACACAACTAAACACATTATGAACACACACACACGGTTGCAACTTTTTCACAAAACGTGTTACCATTGTGTCATTTTTAAACAGATTAGAAGAATATTTAGATATCAACATATCATAGGTGATGCCTCTACACATGTGATTTAAGAAGTAGATACAGTGTTCACCACATGTGACCGATGTGACATCCTGAACTTGTTTGTCTGATAAATGTATCTCGTCACATGACATGTTTAAAAAGTCATAAATCGATTTAGGAAATATTGAATGATTTGGAGCATTTCCAAAACTGTCAAAAAAACACCCAACTCTCTCCAATATATAAACTGCCAGCCAATGCTCTCCAGGCTGGTCAGAGGGGTGTGTGTTAATTATCATAGCACTAGGTCTTATTTGTAGAGGTTGCTGGGGCAGTTTATCACAAGCCAAAACACCTGGCTGTCAGTTCCACAGTATTCATGATGCTTAATAGTAATAAACTAAAACCTGTCTGCGATGGGACACTTAAATCATACTATCATATACCGCATAAATTATTAGATTGATGGTATTAGGCAGCGGGTTCCTGAAACGTGTCTCCAGGCGTATGTTACCACTCTTGATCAATGATAGATGCTGACAATTATCCTCGTCAGGTGTCAGATTAAATGCATAAAGAGTGTACCCTCTCAGGAAATCGTTTCGATCAATGGCCATAGCACTGTTCTTTAAATGTCTCCCTGTTGATAACACCAGTTGATAGAATTCACGAGTTACGCAACCATTAGGGAAGTCCGGTTGCAATGGTTTGGTGGGGAACTGGACACCGTCAACATATATTGCCAGATATTCTAGATTATAATTCTTAAAATTGAATGGGTTCTTGCCATAGTCACCCGTAAAAGAGTCATTATCAACCATCGCTACCACCACAGACTATGTTATTGTTTGACTAAAACCCCTTGCTTGACTAAATAAAAATGATTGTAATGATACATGAACTCTGATAATTTATTTGACCAACATTTTATTGACTTGCACAATCTTACACAATTGTCTGAACATGTTGAACACAACTAAACACATTATGAACACACACACACACGGTTGCAACTTTTTCACAAAACGTGTTACCATTGTGTCATTTTTAAACAGATTAGAAGAATATTTAGATATCAACATATCATAGGTGATGCCTCTACACATGTGATTTAAGAAGTAGATACAGTGTTCACCACATGTGACCGATGTGACATCCTGAACTTGTTTGTCTGATAAATGTATCTCGTCACATGACATGTTTAAAAAGTCATAAATCGATTTAGGAAATATTGAATGATTTGGAGCATTTCCAAAACTGTCAAAAAAACACCCAACTCTCTCCAATATATAAACTGCCAGCCAATGCTCTCCAGGCTGGTCAGAGGGGTGTGTGTTAATTATCATAGCACTAGGTCTTATTTGTAGAGGTTGCTGGGGCAGTTTATCACAAGCCAAAACACCTGGCTGTCAGTTCCACAGTATTCATGATGCTTAATAGTAATAAACTAAAACCTGTCTGCGATGGGACACTTAAATCATACTATCATATACCGCATAAATTATTAGATTGATGGTATTAGGCAGCGGGTTCCTGAAACGTGTCTCCAGGCGTATGTTACCACTCTTGATCAATGATAGATGCTGACAATTATCCTCGTCAGGTGTCAGATTAAATGCATAAAGAGTGTACCCTCTCAGGAAATCGTTTCGATCAATGGCCATAGCACTGTTCTTTAAATGTCTCCCTGTTGATAACACCAGTTGATAGAATTCACGAGTTACGCAACCATTAGGGAAGTCCGGTTGTAATGGTTTGGTGGGGAACTGGACACCGTCAACATATATTGCCAGATATTCTAGATTATAATTCTTAAAATTGAATGGGTTCTTGCCATAGTCACCCGTAAAAGAGTCATTATCAACCATCGCTACCACCACAGACTATGTTATTGTTTGACTAAAACCCCTTGCTTGACTAAATAAAAATGATTGTAATGATACATGAACTCTGATAATTTATTTGACCAACATTTTATTGACTTGCACAATCTTACACAATTGTCTGAACATGTTGAACACAACTAAACACATTATGAACACACACACACACGGTTGCAACTTTTTCACAAAACGTGTTACCATTGTGTCATTTTTAAACAGATTAGAAGAATATTTAGATATCAACATATCATAGGTGATGCCTCTACACATGTGATTTAAGAAGTAGATACAGTGTTCACCACATGTGACCGATGTGACATCCTGAACTTGTTTGTCTGATAAATGTATCTCGTCACATGACATGTTTAAAAAGTCATAAATCGATTTAGGAAATATTGAATGATTTGGAGCATTTCCAAAACTGTCAAAAAAAACACCCAACTCTCTCCAATATATAAACTGCCAGCCAATGCTCTCCAGGCTGGTCAGAGGGGTGTGTGTTAATTATCATAGCACTAGGTCTTATTTGTAGAGGTTGCTGGGGCAGTTTATCACAAGCCAAAACACCTGGCTGTCAGTTCCACAGTATTCATGATGCTAAATAGTAATCAACTAAAACCTGTCTGCGATGGGACACTTAAATCATACTATCATATACCGCATAAATTATTAGATTGATGGTATTAGGCAGCGGGTTCCTGAAACGTGTCTCCAGGCGTATGTTACCACTCTTGATCAATGATAGATGCTGACAATTATCCTCGTCAGGTGTCAGATTAAATGCATAAAGAGTGTACCCTCTCAGGAAATCGTTTCGATCAATGGCCATAGCACTGTTCTTTAAATGTCTCCCTGTTGATAACACCAGTTGATAGAATTCACGAGTTACGCAACCATTAGGGAAGTCCGGTTGTAATGGTTTGGTGGGGAACTGGACACCGTCAACATATATTGCCAGATATTCTAGATTATAATTCTTAAAATTGAATGGGTTCTTGCCATAGTCACCCGTAAAAGAGTCATTATCAACCATCGCTACCACCACAGACTATGTTATTGTTTGACTAAAACCCCTTGCTTGACTAAATAAAAATGATTGTAATGATACATGAACTCTGATAATTTATTTGACCAACATTTTATTGACTTGCACAATCTTACACAATTGTCTGAACATGTTGAACACAACTAAACACATTATGAACACACACACACGGTTGCAACTTTTTCACAAAACGTGTTACCATTGTGTCATTTTTAAACAGATTAGAAGAATATTTAGATATCAACATATCATAGGTGATGCCTCTACACATGTGATTTAAGAAGTAGATACAGTGTTCACCACATGTGACCGATGTGACATCCTGAACTTGTTTGTCTGATAAATGTATCTCGTCACATGACATGTTTAAAAAGTCATAAATCGATTTAGGAAATATTGAATGATTTGGAGCATTTCCAAAACTGTCAAAAAAACACCCAACTCTCTCCAATATATAAACTGCCAGCCAATGCTCTCCAGGCTGGTCAGAGGGGTGTGTGTTAATTATCATAGCACTAGGTCTTATTTGTAGAGGTTGCTGGGGCAGTTTATCACAAGCCAAAACACCTGGCTGTCAGTTCCACAGTATTCATGATGCTTAATAGTAATAAACTAAAACCTGTCTGCGATGGGACACTTAAATCATACTATCATATACCGCATAAATTATTAGATTGATGGTATTAGGCAGCGGGTTCCTGAAACGTGTCTCCAGGCGTATGTTACCACTCTTGATCAATGATAGATGCTGACAATTATCCTCGTCAGGTGTCAGATTAAATGCATAAAGAGTGTACCCTCTCAGGAAATCGTTTCGATCAATGGCCATAGCACTGTTCTTTAAATGTCTCCCTGTTGATAACACCAGTTGATAGAATTCACGAGTTACGCAACCATTAGGGAAGTCCGGTTGTAATGGTTTGGTGGGGAACTGGACACCGTCAACATATATTGCCAGATATTCTAGATTATAATTCTTAAAATTGAATGGGTTCTTGCCATAGTCACCCGTAAAAGAGTCATTATCAACCATCGCTACCACCACAGACTATGTTATTGTTTGACTAAAACCCCTTGCTTGACTAAATAAAAATGATTGTAATGATACATGAACTCTGATAATTTATTTGACCAACATTTTATTGACTTGCACAATCTTACACAATTGTCTGAACATGTTGAACACAACTAAACACATTATGAACACACACACACACGGTTGCAACTTTTTCACAAAACGTGTTACCATTGTGTCATTTTTAAACAGATTAGAAGAATATTTAGATATCAACATATCATAGGTGATGCCTCTACACATGTGATTTAAGAAGTAGATACAGTGTTCACCACATGTGACCGATGTGACATCCTGAACTTGTTTGTCTGATAAATGTATCTCGTCACATGACATGTTTAAAAAGTCATAAATCGATTTAGGAAATATTGAATGATTTGGAGCATTTCCAAAACTGTCAAAAAAACACCCAACTCTCTCCAATATATAAACTGCCAGCCAATGCTCTCCAGGCTGGTCAGAGGGGTGTGTGTTAATTATCATAGCACTAGGTCTTATTTGTAGAGGTTGCTGGGGCAGTTTATCACAAGCCAAAACACCTGGCTGTCAGTTCCACAGTATTCATGATGCTTAATAGTAATAAACTAAAACCTGTCTGCGATGGGACACTTAAATCATACTATCATATACCGCATAAATTATTAGATTGATGGTATTAGGCAGCGGGTTCCTGAAACGTGTCTCCAGGCGTATGTTACCACTCTTGATCAATGATAGATGCTGACAATTATCCTCGTCAGGTGTCAGATTAAATGCATAAAGAGTGTACCCTCTCAGGAAATCGTTTCGATCAATGGCCATAGCACTGTTCTTTAAATGTCTCCCTGTTGATAACACCAGTTGATAGAATTCACGAGTTACGCAACCATTAGGGAAGTCCGGTTGTAATGGTTTGGTGGGGAACTGGACACCGTCAACATATATTGCCAGATATTCTAGATTATAATTCTTAAAATTGAATGGGTTCTTGCCATAGTCACCCGTAAAAGAGTCATTATCAACCATCGCTACCACCACAGACTATGTTATTGTTTGACTAAAACCCCTTGCTTGACTAAATAAAAATGATTGTAATGATACATGAACTCTGATAATTTATTTGACCAACATTTTATTGACTTGCACAATCTTACACAATTGTCTGAACATGTTGAACACAACTAAACACATTATGAACACACACACACACGGTTGCAACTTTTTCACAAAACGTGTTACCATTGTGTCATTTTTAAACAGATTAGAAGAATATTTAGATATCAACATATCATAGGTGATGCCTCTACACATGTGATTTAAGAAGTAGATACAGTGTTCACCACATGTGACCGATGTGACATCCTGAACTTGTTTGTCTGATAAATGTATCTCGTCACATGACATGTTTAAAAAGTCATAAATCGATTTAGGAAATATTGAATGATTTGGAGCATTTCCAAAACTGTCAAAAAAACACCCAACTCTCTCCAATATATAAACTGCCAGCCAATGCTCTCCAGGCTGGTCAGAGGGGTGTGTGTTAATTATCATAGCACTAGGTCTTATTTGTAGAGGTTGCTGGGGCAGTTTATCACAAGCCAAAACACCTGGCTGTCAGTTCCACAGTATTCATGATGCTTAATAGTAATAAACTAAAACCTGTCTGCGATGGGACACTTAAATCATACTATCATATACCGCATAAATTATTAGATTGATGGTATTAGGCAGCGGGTTCCTGAAACGTGTCTCCAGGCGTATGTTACCACTCTTGATCAATGATAGATGCTGACAATTATCCTCGTCAGGTGTCAGATTAAATGCATAAAGAGTGTACCCTCTCAGGAAATCGTTTCGATCAATGGCCATAGCACTGTTCTTTAAATGTCTCCCTGTTGATAACACCAGTTGATAGAATTCACGAGTTACGCAACCATTAGGGAAGTCCGGTTGTAATGGTTTGGTGGGGAACTGGACACCGTCAACATATATTGCCAGATATTCTAGATTATAATTCTTAAAATTGAATGGGTTCTTGCCATAGTCACCCGTAAAAGAGTCATTATCAACCATCGCTACCACCACAGACTATGTTATTGTTTGACTAAAACCCCTTGCTTGACTAAATAAAAATGATTGTAATGATACATGAACTCTGATAATTTATTTGACCAACATTTTATTGACTTGCACAATCTTACACAATTGTCTGAACATGTTGAACACAACTAAACACATTATGAACACACACACACACGGTTGCAACTTTTTCACAAAACGTGTTACCATTGTGTCATTTTTAAACAGATTAGAAGAATATTTAGATATCAACATATCATAGGTGATGCCTCTACACATGTGATTTAAGAAGTAGATACAGTGTTCACCACATGTGACCGATGTGACATCCTGAACTTGTTTGTCTGATAAATGTATCTCGTCACATGACATGTTTAAAAAGTCATAAATCGATTTAGGAAATATTGAATGATTTGGAGCATTTCCAAAACTGTCAAAAAAACACCCAACTCTCTCCAATATATAAACTGCCAGCCAATGCTCTCCAGGCTGGTCAGAGGGGTGTGTGTTAATTATCATAGCACTAGGTCTTATTTGTAGAGGTTGCTGGGGCAGTTTATCACAAGCCAAAACACCTGGCTGTCAGTTCCACAGTATTCATGATGCTTAATAGTAATAAACTAAAACCTGTCTGCGATGGGACACTTAAATCATACTATCATATACCGCATAAATTATTAGATTGATGGTATTAGGCAGCGGGTTCCTGAAACGTGTCTCCAGGCGTATGTTACCACTCTTGATCAATGATAGATGCTGACAATTATCCTCGTCAGGTGTCAGATTAAATGCATAAAGAGTGTACCCTCTCAGGAAATCGTTTCGATCAATGGCCATAGCACTGTTCTTTAAATGTCTCCCTGTTGATAACACCAGTTGATAGAATTCACGAGTTACGCAACCATTAGGGAAGTCCGGTTGTAATGGTTTGGTGGGGAACTGGACACCGTCAACATATATTGCCAGATATTCTAGATTATAATTCTTAAAATTGAATGGGTTCTTGCCATAGTCACCCGTAAAAGAGTCATTATCAACCATCGCTACCACCACAGACTATGTTATTGTTTGACTAAAACCCCTTGCTTGACTAAATAAAAATGATTGTAATGATACATGAACTCTGATAATTTATTTGACCAACATTTTATTGACTTGCACAATCTTACACAATTGTCTGAACATGTTGAACACAACTAAACACATTATGAACACACACACACACGGTTGCAACTTTTTCACAAAACGTGTTACCATTGTGTCATTTTTAAACAGATTAGAAGAATATTTAGATATCAACATATCATAGGTGATGCCTCTACACATGTGATTTAAGAAGTAGATACAGTGTTCACCACATGTGACCGATGTGACATCCTGAACTTGTTTGTCTGATAAATGTATCTCGTCACATGACATGTTTAAAAAGTCATAAATCGATTTAGGAAATATTGAATGATTTGGAGCATTTCCAAAACTGTCAAAAAAACACCCAACTCTCTCCAATATATAAACTGCCAGCCAATGCTCTCCAGGCTGGTCAGAGGGGTGTGTGTTAATTATCATAGCACTAGGTCTTATTTGTAGAGGTTGCTGGGGCAGTTTATCACAAGCCAAAACACCTGGCTGTCAGTTCCACAGTATTCATGATGCTTAATAGTAATAAACTAAAACCTGTCTGCGATGGGACACTTAAATCATACTATCATATACCGCATAAATTATTAGATTGATGGTATTAGGCAGCGGGTTCCTGAAACGTGTCTCCAGGCGTATGTTACCACTCTTGATCAATGATAGATGCTGACAATTATCCTCGTCAGGTGTCAGATTAAATGCATAAAGAGTGTACCCTCTCAGGAAATCGTTTCGATCAATGGCCATAGCACTGTTCTTTAAATGTCTCCCTGTTGATAACACCAGTTGATAGAATTCACGAGTTACGCAACCATTAGGGAAGTCCGGTTGTAATGGTTTGGTGGGGAACTGGACACCGTCAACATATATTGCCAGATATTCTAGATTATAATTCTTAAAATTGAATGGGTTCTTGCCATAGTCACCCGTAAAAGAGTCATTATCAACCATCGCTACCACCACAGACTATGTTATTGTTTGACTAAAACCCCTTGCTTGACTAAATAAAAATGATTGTAATGATACATGAACTCTGATAATTTATTTGACCAACATTTTATTGACTTGCACAATCTTACACAATTGTCTGAACATGTTGAACACAACTAAACACATTATGAACACACACACACGGTTGCAACTTTTTCACAAAACGTGTTACCTTTGTGTCATTTTTAAACAGATTAGAAGAATATTTAGATATCAACATATCATAGGTGATGCCTCTACACATGTGATTTAAGAAGTAGATACAGTGTTCACCACATGTGACCGATGTGACATCCTGAACTTGTTTGTCTGATAAATGTATCTCGTCACATGACATGTTTAAAAAGTCATAAATCGATTTAGGAAATATTGAATGATTTGGAGCATTTCCAAAACTGTCAAAAAAACACCCAACTCTCTCCAATATATAAACTGCCAGCCAATGCTCTCCAGGCTGGTCAGAGGGGTGTGTGTTAATTATCATAGCACTAGGTCTTATTTGTAGAGGTTGCTGGGGCAGTTTATCACAAGCCAAAACACCTGGCTGTCAGTTCCACAGTATTCATGATGCTTAATAGTAATAAACTAAAACCTGTCTGCGATGGGACACTTAAATCATACTATCATATACCGCATAAATTATTAGATTGATGGTATTAGGCAGCGGGTTCCTGAAACGTGTCTCCAGGCGTATGTTACCACTCTTGATCAATGATAGATGCTGACAATTATCCTCGTCAGGTGTCAGATTAAATGCATAAAGAGTGTACCCTCTCAGGAAATCGTTTCGATCAATGGCCATAGCACTGTTCTTTAAATGTCTCCCTGTTGATAACACCAGTTGATAGAATTCACGAGTTACGCAACCATTAGGGAAGTCCGGTTGTAATGGTTTGGTGGGGAACTGGACACCGTCAACATATATTGCCAGATATTCTAGATTATAATTCTTAAAATTGAATGGGTTCTTGCCATAGTCACCCGTAAAAGAGTCATTATCAACCATCGCTACCACCACAGACTATGTTATTGTTTGACTAAAACCCCTTGCTTGACTAAATAAAAATGATTGTAATGATACATGAACTCTGATAATTTATTTGACCAACATTTTATTGACTTGCACAATCTTACACAATTGTCTGAACATGTTGAACACAACTGAACACATTATGAACACACACACACGGTTGCAACTTTTTCACAAAACGTGTTACCATTGTGTCATTTTTAAACAGATTAGAAGAATATTTAGATATCAACATATCATAGGTGATGCCTCTACACATGTGATTTAAGAAGTAGATACAGTGTTCACCACATGTGACCGATGTGACATCCTGAACTTGTTTGTCTGATAAATGTATCTCGTCACATGACATGTTTAAAAAGTCATAAATCGATTTAGGAAATATTGAATGATTTGGAGCATTTCCAAAACTGTCAAAAAAACACCCAACTCTCTCCAATATATAAACTGCCAGCCAATGCTCTCCAGGCTGGTCAGAGGGGTGTGTGTTAATTATCATAGCACTAGGTCTTATTTGTAGAGGTTGCTGGGGCAGTTTATCACAAGCCAAAACACCTGGCTGTCAGTTCCACAGTATTCATGATGCTTAATAGTAATAAACTAAAACCTGTCTGCGATGGGACACTTAAATCATACTATCATATACCGCATAAATTATTAGATTGATGGTATTAGGCAGCGGGTTCCTGAAACGTGTCTCCAGGCGTATGTTACCACTCTTGATCAATGATAGATGCTGACAATTATCCTCGTCAGGTGTCAGATTAAATGCATAAAGAGTGTACCCTCTCAGGAAATCGTTTCGATCAATGGCCATAGCACTGTTCTTTAAATGTCTCCCTGTTGATAACACCAGTTGATAGAATTCACGAGTTACGCAACCATTAGGGAAGTCCGGTTGTAATTGTTTGGTGGGGAACTGGACACCGTCAACATATATTGCCAGATATTCTAGATTATAATTCTTAAAATTGAATGGGTTCTTGCCATAGTCACCCGTAAAAGAGTCATTATCAACCATCGCTACCACCACAGACTATGTTATTGTTTGACTAAAACCCCTTGCTTGACTAAATAAAAATGATTGTAATGATACATGAACTCTGATAATTTATTTGACCAACATTTTATTGACTTGCACAATCTTACACAATTGTCTGAACATGTTGAACACAACTAAACACATTATGAACACACACACACGGTTGCAACTTTTTCACAAAACGTGTTACCTTTGTGTCATTTTTAAACAGATTAGAAGAATATTTAGATATCAACATATCATAGGTGATGCCTCTACACATGTGATTTAAGAAGTAGATACAGTGTTCACCACATGTGACCGATGTGACATCCTGAACTTGTTTGTCTGATAAATGTATCTCGTCACATGACATGTTTAAAAAGTCATAAATCGATTTAGGAAATATTGAATGATTTGGAGCATTTCCAAAACTGTCAAAAAAACACCCAACTCTCTCCAATATATAAACTGCCAGCCAATGCTCTCCAGGCTGGTCAGAGGGGTGTGTGTTAATTATCATAGCACTAGGTCTTATTTGTAGAGGTTGCTGGGGCAGTTTATCACAAGCCAAAACACCTGGCTGTCAGTTCCACAGTATTCATGATGCTTAATAGTAATAAACTAAAACCTGTCTGCGATGGGACACTTAAATCATACTATCATATACCGCATAAATTATTAGATTGATGGTATTAGGCAGCGGGTTCCTGAAACGTGTCTCCAGGCGTATGTTACCACTCTTGATCAATGATAGATGCTGACAATTATCCTCGTCAGGTGTCAGATTAAATGCATAAAGAGTGTACCCTCTCAGGAAATCGTTTCGATCAATGGCCATAGCACTGTTCTTTAAATGTCTCCCTGTTGATAACACCAGTTGATAGAATTCACGAGTTACGCAACCATTAGGGAAGTCCGGTTGTAATGGTTTGGTGGGGAACTGGACACCGTCAACATATATTGCCAGATATTCTAGATTATAATTCTTAAAATTGAATGGGTTCTTGCCATAGTCACCCGTAAAAGAGTCATTATCAACCATCGCTACCACCACAGACTATGTTATTGTTTGACTAAAACCCCTTGCTTGACTAAATAAAAATGATTGTAATGATACATGAACTCTGATAATTTATTTGACCAACATTTTATTGACTTGCACAATCTTACACAATTGTCTGAACATGTTGAACACAACTAAACACATTATGAACACACACACACACGGTTGCAACTTTTTCACAAAACGTGTTACCATTGTGTCATTTTTAAACAGATTAGAAGAATATTTAGATATCAACATATCATAGGTGATGCCTCTACACATGTGATTTAAGAAGTAGATACAGTGTTCACCACATGTGACCGATGTGACATCCTGAACTTGTTTGTCTGATAAATGTATCTCGTCACATGACATGTTTAAAAAGTCATAAATCGATTTAGGAAATATTGAATGATTTGGAGCATTTCCAAAACTGTCAAAAAAACACCCAACTCTCTCCAATATATAAACTGCCAGCCAATGCTCTCCAGGCTGGTCAGAGGGGTGTGTGTTAATTATCATAGCACTAGGTCTTATTTGTAGAGGTTGCTGGGGCAGTTTATCACAAGCCAAAACACCTGGCTGTCAGTTCCACAGTATTCATGATGCTTAATAGTAATAAACTAAAACCTGTCTGCGATGGGACACTTAAATCATACTATCATATACCGCATAAATTATTAGATTGATGGTATTAGGCAGCGGGTTCCTGAAACGTGTCTCCAGGCGTATGTTACCACTCTTGATCAATGATAGATGCTGACAATTATCCTCGTCAGGTGTCAGATTAAATGCATAAAGAGTGTACCCTCTCAGGAAATCGTTTCGATCAATGGCCATAGCACTGTTCTTTAAATGTCTCCCTGTTGATAACACCAGTTGATAGAATTCACGAGTTACGCAACCATTAGGGAAGTCCGGTTGTAATGGTTTGGTGGGGAACTGGACACCGTCAACATATATTGCCAGATATTCTAGATTATAATTCTTAAAATTGAATGGGTTCTTGCCATAGTCACCCGTAAAAGAGTCATTATCAACCATCGCTACCACCACAGACTATGTTATTGTTTGACTAAAACCCCTTGCTTGACTAAATAAAAATGATTGTAATGATACATGAACTCTGATAATTTATTTGACCAACATTTTATTGACTTGCACAATCTTACACAATTGTCTGAACATGTTGAACACAACTAAACACATTATGAACACACACACACGGTTGCAACTTTTTCACAAAACGTGTTACCTTTGTGTCATTTTTAAACAGATTAGAAGAATATTTAGATATCAACATATCATAGGTGATGCCTCTACACATGTGATTTAAGAAGTAGATACAGTGTTCACCACATGTGACCGATGTGACATCCTGAACTTGTTTGTCTGATAAATGTATCTCGTCACATGACATGTTTAAAAAGTCATAAATCGATTTAGGAAATATTGAATGATTTGGAGCATTTCCAAAACTGTCAAAAAAACACCCAACTCTCTCCAATATATAAACTGCCAGCCAATGCTCTCCAGGCTGGTCAGAGGGGTGTGTGTTAATTATCATAGCACTAGGTCTTATTTGTAGAGGTTGCTGGGGCAGTTTATCACAAGCCAAAACACCTGGCTGTCAGTTCCACAGTATTCATGATGCTTAATAGTAATAAACTAAAACCTGTCTGCGATGGGACACTTAAATCATACTATCATATACCGCATAAATTATTAGATTGATGGTATTAGGCAGCGGGTTCCTGAAACGTGTCTCCAGGCGTATGTTACCACTCTTGATCAATGATAGATGCTGACAATTATCCTCGTCAGGTGTCAGATTAAATGCATAAAGAGTGTACCCTCTCAGGAAATCGTTTCGATCAATGGCCATAGCACTGTTCTTTAAATGTCTCCCTGTTGATAACACCAGTTGATAGAATTCACGAGTTACGCAACCATTAGGGAAGTCCGGTTGTAATGGTTTGGTGGGGAACTGGACACCGTCAACATATATTGCCAGATATTCTAGATTATAATTCTTAAAATTGAATGGGTTCTTGCCATAGTCACCCGTAAAAGAGTCATTATCAACCATCGCTACCACCACAGACTATGTTATTGTTTGACTAAAACCCCTTGCTTGACTAAATAAAAATGATTGTAATGATACATGAACTCTGATAATTTATTTGACCAACATTTTATTGACTTGCACAATCTTACACAATTGTCTGAACATGTTGAACACAACTAAACACATTATGAACACACACACACGGTTGCAACTTTTTCACAAAACGTGTTACCTTTGTGTCATTTTTAAACAGATTAGAAGAATATTTAGATATCAACATATCATAGGTGATGCCTCTACACATGTGATTTAAGAAGTAGATACAGTGTTCACCACATGTGACCGATGTGACATCCTGAACTTGTTTGTCTGATAAATGTATCTCGTCACATGACATGTTTAAAAAGTCATAAATCGATTTAGGAAATATTGAATGATTTGGAGCATTTCCAAAACTGTCAAAAAAACACCCAACTCTCTCCAATATATAAACTGCCAGCCAATGCTCTCCAGGCTGGTCAGAGGGGTGTGTGTTAATTATCATAGCACTAGGTCTTATTTGTAGAGGTTGCTGGGGCAGTTTATCACAAGCCAAAACACCTGGCTGTCAGTTCCACAGTATTCATGATGCTTAATAGTAATAAACTAAAACCTGTCTGCGATGGGACACTTAAATCATACTATCATATACCGCATAAATTATTAGATTGATGGTATTAGGCAGCGGGTTCCTGAAACGTGTCTCCAGGCGTATGTTACCACTCTTGATCAATGATAGATGCTGACAATTATCCTCGTCAGGTGTCAGATTAAATGCATAAAGAGTGTACCCTCTCAGGAAATCGTTTCGATCAATGGCCATAGCACTGTTCTTTAAATGTCTCCCTGTTGATAACACCAGTTGATAGAATTCACGAGTTACGCAACCATTAGGGAAGTCCGGTTGTAATGGTTTGGTGGGGAACTGGACACCGTCAACATATATTGCCAGATATTCTAGATTATAATTCTTAAAATTGAATGGGTTCTTGCCATAGTCACCCGTAAAAGAGTCATTATCAACCATCGCTACCACCACAGACTATGTTATTGTTTGACTAAAACCCCTTGCTTGACTAAATAAAAATGATTGTAATGATACATGAACTCTGATAATTTATTTGACCAACATTTTATTGACTTGCACAATCTTACACAATTGTCTGAACATGTTGAACACAACTGAACACATTATGAACACACACACACGGTTGCAACTTTTTCACAAAACGTGTTACCATTGTGTCATTTTTAAACAGATTAGAAGAATATTTAGATATCAACATATCATAGGTGATGCCTCTACACATGTGATTTAAGAAGTAGATACAGTGTTCACCACATGTGACCGATGTGACATCCTGAACTTGTTTGTCTGATAAATGTATCTCGTCACATGACATGTTTAAAAAGTCATAAATCGATTTAGGAAATATTGAATGATTTGGAGCATTTCCAAAACTGTCAAAAAAACACCCAACTCTCTCCAATATATAAACTGCCAGCCAATGCTCTCCAGGCTGGTCAGAGGGGTGTGTGTTAATTATCATAGCACTAGGTCTTATTTGTAGAGGTTGCTGGGGCAGTTTATCACAAGCCAAAACACCTGGCTGTCAGTTCCACAGTATTCATGATGCTTAATAGTAATAAACTAAAACCTGTCTGCGATGGGACACTTAAATCATACTATCATATACCGCATAAATTATTAGATTGATGGTATTAGGCAGCGGGTTCCTGAAACGTGTCTCCAGGCGTATGTTACCACTCTTGATCAATGATAGATGCTGACAATTATCCTCGTCAGGTGTCAGATTAAATGCATAAAGAGTGTACCCTCTCAGGAAATCGTTTCGATCAATGGCCATAGCACTGTTCTTTAAATGTCTCCCTGTTGATAACACCAGTTGATAGAATTCACGAGTTACGCAACCATTAGGGAAGTCCGGTTGTAATTGTTTGGTGGGGAACTGGACACCGTCAACATATATTGCCAGATATTCTAGATTATAATTCTTAAAATTGAATGGGTTCTTGCCATAGTCACCCGTAAAAGAGTCATTATCAACCATCGCTACCACCACAGACTATGTTATTGTTTGACTAAAACCCCTTGCTTGACTAAATAAAAATGATTGTAATGATACATGAACTCTGATAATTTATTTGACCAACATTTTATTGACTTGCACAATCTTACACAATTGTCTGAACATGTTGAACACAACTAAACACATTATGAACACACACACACGGTTGCAACTTTTTCACAAAACGTGTTACCTTTGTGTCATTTTTAAACAGATTAGAAGAATATTTAGATATCAACATATCATAGGTGATGCCTCTACACATGTGATTTAAGAAGTAGATACAGTGTTCACCACATGTGACCGATGTGACATCCTGAACTTGTTTGTCTGATAAATGTATCTCGTCACATGACATGTTTAAAAAGTCATAAATCGATTTAGGAAATATTGAATGATTTGGAGCATTTCCAAAACTGTCAAAAAAACACCCAACTCTCTCCAATATATAAACTGCCAGCCAATGCTCTCCAGGCTGGTCAGAGGGGTGTGTGTTAATTATCATAGCACTAGGTCTTATTTGTAGAGGTTGCTGGGGCAGTTTATCACAAGCCAAAACACCTGGCTGTCAGTTCCACAGTATTCATGATGCTTAATAGTAATAAACTAAAACCTGTCTGCGATGGGACACTTAAATCATACTATCATATACCGCATAAATTATTAGATTGATGGTATTAGGCAGCGGGTTCCTGAAACGTGTCTCCAGGCGTATGTTACCACTCTTGATCAATGATAGATGCTGACAATTATCCTCGTCAGGTGTCAGATTAAATGCATAAAGAGTGTACCCTCTCAGGAAATCGTTTCGATCAATGGCCATAGCACTGTTCTTTAAATGTCTCCCTGTTGATAACACCAGTTGATAGAATTCACGAGTTACGCAACCATTAGGGAAGTCCGGTTGTAATGGTTTGGTGGGGAACTGGACACCGTCAACATATATTGCCAGATATTCTAGATTATAATTCTTAAAATTGAATGGGTTCTTGCCATAGTCACCCGTAAAAGAGTCATTATCAACCATCGCTACCACCACAGACTATGTTATTGTTTGACTAAAACCCCTTGCTTGACTAAATAAAAATGATTGTAATGATACATGAACTCTGATAATTTATTTGACCAACATTTTATTGACTTGCACAATCTTACACAATTGTCTGAACATGTTGAACACAACTAAACACATTATGAACACACACACACACGGTTGCAACTTTTTCACAAAACGTGTTACCATTGTGTCATTTTTAAACAGATTAGAAGAATATTTAGATATCAACATATCATAGGTGATGCCTCTACACATGTGATTTAAGAAGTAGATACAGTGTTCACCACATGTGACCGATGTGACATCCTGAACTTGTTTGTCTGATAAATGTATCTCGTCACATGACATGTTTAAAAAGTCATAAATCGATTTAGGAAATATTGAATGATTTGGAGCATTTCCAAAACTGTCAAAAAAACACCCAACTCTCTCCAATATATAAACTGCCAGCCAATGCTCTCCAGGCTGGTCAGAGGGGTGTGTGTTAATTATCATAGCACTAGGTCTTATTTGTAGAGGTTGCTGGGGCAGTTTATCACAAGCCAAAACACCTGGCTGTCAGTTCCACAGTATTCATGATGCTTAATAGTAATAAACTAAAACCTGTCTGCGATGGGACACTTAAATCATACTATCATATACCGCATAAATTATTAGATTGATGGTATTAGGCAGCGGGTTCCTGAAACGTGTCTCCAGGCGTATGTTACCACTCTTGATCAATGATAGATGCTGACAATTATCCTCGTCAGGTGTCAGATTAAATGCATAAAGAGTGTACCCTCTCAGGAAATCGTTTCGATCAATGGCCATAGCACTGTTCTTTAAATGTCTCCCTGTTGATAACACCAGTTGATAGAATTCACGAGTTACGCAACCATTAGGGAAGTCCGGTTGTAATGGTTTGGTGGGGAACTGGACACCGTCAACATATATTGCCAGATATTCTAGATTATAATTCTTAAAATTGAATGGGTTCTTGCCATAGTCACCCGTAAAAGAGTCATTATCAACCATCGCTACCACCACAGACTATGTTATTGTTTGACTAAAACCCCTTGCTTGACTAAATAAAAATGATTGTAATGATACATGAACTCTGATAATTTATTTGACCAACATTTTATTGACTTGCACAATCTTACACAATTGTCTGAACATGTTGAACACAACTAAACACATTATGAACACACACACACGGTTGCAACTTTTTCACAAAACGTGTTACCATTGTGTCATTTTTAAACAGATTAGAAGAATATTTAGATATCAACATATCATAGGTGATGCCTCTACACATGTGATTTAAGAAGTAGATACAGTGTTCACCACATGTGACCGATGTGACATCCTGAACTTGTTTGTCTGATAAATGTATCTCGTCACATGACATGTTTAAAAAGTCATAAATCGATTTAGGAAATATTGAATGATTTGGAGCATTTCCAAAACTGTCAAAAAAACACCCAACTCTCTCCAATAAAAACTGCCAGCCAATGCTCTCCAGGCTGGTCAGAGGGGTGTGTGTTAATTATCATAGCACTAGGTCTTATTTGTAGAGGTTGCTGGGGCAGTTTATCACAAGCCAAAACACCTGGCTGTCAGTTCCACAGTATTCATGATGCTTAATAGTAATAAACTAAAACCTGTCTGCGATGGGACACTTAAATCATACTATCATATACCGCATAAATTATTAGATTGATGGTATTAGGCAGCGGGTTCCTGAAACGTGTCTCCAGGCGTATGTTACCACTCTTGATCAATGATAGATGCTGACAATTATCCTCGTCAGGTGTCAGATTAAATGCATAAAGAGTGTACCCTCTCAGGAAATCGTTTCGATCAATGGCCATAGCACTGTTCTTTAAATGTCTCCCTGTTGATAACACCAGTTGATAGAATTCACGAGTTACGCAACCATTAGGGAAGTCCGGTTGCAATGGTTTGGTGGGGAACTGGACACCGTCAACATATATTGCCAGATATTCTAGATTATAATTCTTAAAATTGAATGGGTTCTTGCCATAGTCACCCGTAAAAGAGTCATTATCAACCATCGCTACCACCACAGACTATGTTATTGTTTGACTAAAACCCCTTGCTTGACTAAATAAAAATGATTGTAATGATACATGAACTCTGATAATTTATTTGACCAACATTTTATTGACTTGCACAATCTTACACAATTGTCTGAACATGTTGAACACAACTAAACACATTATGAACACACACACACACGGTTGCAACTTTTTCACAAAACGTGTTACCATTGTGTCATTTTTAAACAGATTAGAAGAATATTTAGATATCAACATATCATAGGTGATGCCTCTACACATGTGATTTAAGAAGTAGATACAGTGTTCACCACATGTGACCGATGTGACATCCTGAACTTGTTTGTCTGATAAATGTATCTCGTCACATGACATGTTTAAAAAGTCATAAATCGATTTAGGAAATATTGAATGATTTGGAGCATTTCCAAAACTGTCAAAAAAACACCCAACTCTCTCCAATATATAAACTGCCAGCCAATGCTCTCCAGGCTGGTCAGAGGGGTGTGTGTTAATTATCATAGCACTAGGTCTTATTTGTAGAGGTTGCTGGGGCAGTTTATCACAAGCCAAAACACCTGGCTGTCAGTTCCACAGTATTCATGATGCTTAATAGTAATAAACTAAAACCTGTCTGCGATGGGACACTTAAATCATACTATCATATACCGCATAAATTATTAGATTGATGGTATTAGGCAGCGGGTTCCTGAAACGTGTCTCCAGGCGTATGTTACCACTCTTGATCAATGATAGATGCTGACAATTATCCTCGTCAGGTGTCAGATTAAATGCATAAAGAGTGTACCCTCTCAGGAAATCGTTTCGATCAATGGCCATAGCACTGTTCTTTAAATGTCTCCCTGTTGATAACACCAGTTGATAGAATTCACGAGTTACGCAACCATTAGGGAAGTCCGGTTGTAATGGTTTGGTGGGGAACTGGACACCGTCAACATATATTGCCAGATATTCTAGATTATAATTCTTAAAATTGAATGGGTTCTTGCCATAGTCACCCGTAAAAGAGTCATTATCAACCATCGCTACCACCACAGACTATGTTATTGTTTGACTAAAACCCCTTGCTTGACTAAATAAAAATGATTGTAATGATACATGAACTCTGATAATTTATTTGACCAACATTTTATTGACTTGCACAATCTTACACAATTGTCTGAACATGTTGAACACAACTAAACACATTATGAACACACACACACACGGTTGCAACTTTTTCACAAAACGTGTTACCATTGTGTCATTTTTAAACAGATTAGAAGAATATTTAGATATCAACATATCATAGGTGATGCCTCTACACATGTGATTTAAGAAGTAGATACAGTGTTCACCACATGTGACCGATGTGACATCCTGAACTTGTTTGTCTGATAAATGTATCTCGTCACATGACATGTTTAAAAAGTCATAAATCGATTTAGGAAATATTGAATGATTTGGAGCATTTCCAAAACTGTCAAAAAAACACCCAACTCTCTCCAATATATAAACTGCCAGCCAATGCTCTCCAGGCTGGTCAGAGGGGTGTGTGTTAATTATCATAGCACTAGGTCTTATTTGTAGAGGTTGCTGGGGCAGTTTATCACAAGCCAAAACACCTGGCTGTCAGTTCCACAGTATTCATGATGCTTAATAGTAATAAACTAAAACCTGTCTGCGATGGGACACTTAAATCATACTATCATATACCGCATAAATTATTAGATTGATGGTATTAGGCAGCGGGTTCCTGAAACGTGTCTCCAGGCGTATGTTACCACTCTTGATCAATGATAGATGCTGACAATTATCCTCGTCAGGTGTCAGATTAAATGCATAAAGAGTGTACCCTCTCAGGAAATCGTTTCGATCAATGGCCATAGCACTGTTCTTTAAATGTCTCCCTGTTGATAACACCAGTTGATAGAATTCACGAGTTACGCAACCATTAGGGAAGTCCGGTTGTAATGGTTTGGTGGGGAACTGGACACCGTCAACATATATTGCCAGATATTCTAGATTATAATTCTTAAAATTGAATGGGTTCTTGCCATAGTCACCCGTAAAAGAGTCATTATCAACCATCGCTACCACCACAGACTATGTTATTGTTTGACTAAAACCCCTTGCTTGACTAAATAAAAATGATTGTAATGATACATGAACTCTGATAATTTATTTGACCAACATTTTATTGACTTGCACAATCTTACACAATTGTCTGAACATGTTGAACACAACTAAACACATTATGAACACACACACACGGTTGCAACTTTTTCACAAAACGTGTTACCATTGTGTCATTTTTAAACAGATTAGAAGAATATTTAGATATCAACATATCATAGGTGATGCCTCTACACATGTGATTTAAGAAGTAGATACAGTGTTCACCACATGTGACCGATGTGACATCCTGAACTTGTTTGTCTGATAAATGTATCTCGTCACATGACATGTTTAAAAAGTCATAAATCGATTTAGGAAATATTGAATGATTTGGAGCATTTCCAAAACTGTCAAAAAAACACCCAACTCTCTCCAATATACAAACTGCCAGCCAATGCTCTCCAGGCTGGTCAGAGGGGTGTGTGTTAATTATCATAGCACTAGGTCTTATTTGTAGAGGTTGCTGGGGCAGTTTATCACAAGCCAAAACACCTGGCTGTCAGTTCCACAGTATTCATGATGCTTAATAGTAATAAACTAAAACCTGTCTGCGATGGGACACTTAAATCATACTATCATATACCGCATAAATTATTAGATTGATGGTATTAGGCAGCGGGTTCCTGAAACGTGTCTCCAGGCGTATGTTACCACTCTTGATCAATGATAGATGCTGACAATTATCCTCGTCAGGTGTCAGATTAAATGCATAAAGAGTGTACCCTCTCAGGAAATCGTTTCGATCAATGGCCATAGCACTGTTCTTTAAATGTCTCCCTGTTGATAACACCAGTTGATAGAATTCACGAGTTACGCAACCATTAGGGAAGTCCGGTTGTAATGGTTTGGTGGGGAACTGGACACCGTCAACATATATTGCCAGATATTCTAGATTATAATTCTTAAAATTGAATGGGTTCTTGCCATAGTCACCCGTAAAAGAGTCATTATCAACCATCGCTACCACCACAGACTATGTTATTGTTTGACTAAAACCCCTTGCTTGACTAAATAAAAATGATTGTAATGATACATGAACTCTGATAATTTATTTGACCAACATTTTATTGACTTGCACAATCTTACACAATTGTCTGAACATGTTGAACACAACTAAACACATTATGAACACACACACACACGGTTGCAACTTTTTCACAAAACGTGTTACCATTGTGTCATTTTTAAACAGATTAGAAGAATATTTAGATATCAACATATCATAGGTGATGCCTCTACACATGTGATTTAAGAAGTAGATACAGTGTTCACCACATGTGACCGATGTGACATCCTGAACTTGTTTGTCTGATAAATGTATCTCGTCACATGACATGTTTAAAAAGTCATAAATCGATTTAGGAAATATTGAATGATTTGGAGCATTTCCAAAACTGTCAAAAAAACACCCAACTCTCTCCAATATATAAACTGCCAGCCAATGCTCTCCAGGCTGGTCAGAGGGGTGTGTGTTAATTATCATAGCACTAGGTCTTATTTGTAGAGGTTGCTGGGGCAGTTTATCACAAGCCAAAACACCTGGCTGTCAGTTCCACAGTATTCATGATGCTTAATAGTAATAAACTAAAACCTGTCTGCGATGGGACACTTAAATCATACTATCATATACCGCATAAATTATTAGATTGATGGTATTAGGCAGCGGGTTCCTGAAACGTGTCTCCAGGCGTATGTTACCACTCTTGATCAATGATAGATGCTGACAATTATCCTCGTCAGGTGTCAGATTAAATGCATAAAGAGTGTACCCTCTCAGGAAATCGTTTCGATCAATGGCCATAGCACTGTTCTTTAAATGTCTCCCTGTTGATAACACCAGTTGATAGAATTCACGAGTTACGCAACCATTAGGGAAGTCCGGTTGTAATGGTTTGGTGGGGAACTGGACACCGTCAACATATATTGCCAGATATTCTAGATTATAATTCTTAAAATTGAATGGGTTCTTGCCATAGTCACCCGTAAAAGAGTCATTATCAACCATCGCTACCACCACAGACTATGTTATTGTTTGACTAAAACCCCTTGCTTGACTAAATAAAAATGATTGTAATGATACATGAACTCTGATAATTTATTTGACCAACATTTTATTGACTTGCACAATCTTACACAATTGTCTGAACATGTTGAACACAACTAAACACATTATGAACACACACACACGGTTGCAACTTTTTCACAAAACGTGTTACCATTGTGTCATTTTTAAACAGATTAGAAGAATATTTAGATATCAACATATCATAGGTGATGCCTCTACACATGTGATTTAAGAAGTAGATACAGTGTTCACCACATGTGACCGATGTGACATCCTGAACTTGTTTGTCTGATAAATGTATCTCGTCACATGACATGTTTAAAAAGTCATAAATCGATTTAGGAAATATTGAATGATTTGGAGCATTTCCAAAACTGTCAAAAAAACACCCAACTCTCTCCAATATATAAACTGCCAGCCAATGCTCTCCAGGCTGGTCAGAGGGGTGTGTGTTAATTATCATAGCACTAGGTCTTATTTGTAGAGGTTGCTGGGGCAGTTTATCACAAGCCAAAACACCTGGCTGTCAGTTCCACAGTATTCATGATGCTTAATAGTAATAAACTAAAACCTGTCTGCGATGGGACACTTAAATCATACTATCATATACCGCATAAATTATTAGATTGATGGTATTAGGCAGCGGGTTCCTGAAACGTGTCTCCAGGCGTATGTTACCACTCTTGATCAATGATAGATGCTGACAATTATCCTCGTCAGGTGTCAGATTAAATGCATAAAGAGTGTACCCTCTCAGGAAATCGTTTCGATCAATGGCCATAGCACTGTTCTTTAAATGTCTCCCTGTTGATAACACCAGTTGATAGAATTCACGAGTTACGCAACCATTAGGGAAGTCCGGTTGTAATGGTTTGGTGGGGAACTGGACACCGTCAACATATATTGCCAGATATTCTAGATTATAATTCTTAAAATTGAATGGGTTCTTGCCATAGTCACCCGTAAAAGAGTCATTATCAACCATCGCTACCACCACAGACTATGTTATTGTTTGACTAAAACCCCTTGCTTGACTAAATAAAAATGATTGTAATGATACATGAACTCTGATAATTTATTTGACCAACATTTTATTGACTTGCACAATCTTACACAATTGTCTGAACATGTTGAACACAACTAAACACATTATGAACACACACACACGGTTGCAACTTTTTCACAAAACGTGTTACCATTGTGTCATTTTTAAACAGATTAGAAGAATATTTAGATATCAACATATCATAGGTGATGCCTCTACACATGTGATTTAAGAAGTAGATACAGTGTTCACCACATGTGACCGATGTGACATCCTGAACTTGTTTGTCTGATAAATGTATCTCGTCACATGACATGTTTAAAAAGTCATAAATCGATTTAGGAAATATTGAATGATTTGGAGCATTTCCAAAACTGTCAAAAAAACACCCAACTCTCTCCAATATACAAACTGCCAGCCAATGCTCTCCAGGCTGGTCAGAGGGGTGTGTGTTAATTATCATAGCACTAGGTCTTATTTGTAGAGGTTGCTGGGGCAGTTTATCACAAGCCAAAACACCTGGCTGTCAGTTCCACAGTATTCATGATGCTTAATAGTAATAAACTAAAACCTGTCTGCGATGGGACACTTAAATCATACTATCATATACCGCATAAATTATTAGATTGATGGTATTAGGCAGCGGGTTCCTGAAACGTGTCTCCAGGCGTATGTTACCACTCTTGATCAATGATAGATGCTGACAATTATCCTCGTCAGGTGTCAGATTAAATGCATAAAGAGTGTACCCTCTCAGGAAATCGTTTCGATCAATGGCCATAGCACTGTTCTTTAAATGTCTCCCTGTTGATAACACCAGTTGATAGAATTCACGAGTTACGCAACCATTAGGGAAGTCCGGTTGTAATGGTTTGGTGGGGAACTGGACACCGTCAACATATATTGCCAGATATTCTAGATTATAATTCTTAAAATTGAATGGGTTCTTGCCATAGTCACCCGTAAAAGAGTCATTATCAACCATCGCTACCACCACAGACTATGTTATTGTTTGACTAAAACCCCTTGCTTGACTAAATAAAAATGATTGTAATGATACATGAACTCTGATAATTTATTTGACCAACATTTTATTGACTTGCACAATCTTACACAATTGTCTGAACATGTTGAACACAACTAAACACATTATGAACACACACACACGGTTGCAACTTTTTCACAAAACGTGTTACCATTGTGTCATTTTTAAACAGATTAGAAGAATATTTAGATATCAACATATCATAGGTGATGCCTCTACACATGTGATTTAAGAAGTAGATACAGTGTTCACCACATGTGACCGATGTGACATCCTGAACTTGTTTGTCTGATAAATGTATCTCGTCACATGACATGTTTAAAAAGTCATAAATCGATTTAGGAAATATTGAATGATTTGGAGCATTTCCAAAACTGTCAAAAAAACACCCAACTCTCTCCAATATACAAACTGCCAGCCAATGCTCTCCAGGCTGGTCAGAGGGGTGTGTGTTAATTATCATAGCACTAGGTCTTATTTGTAGAGGTTGCTGGGGCAGTTTATCACAAGCCAAAACACCTGGCTGTCAGTTCCACAGTATTCATGATGCTTAATAGTAATAAACTAAAACCTGTCTGCGATGGGACACTTAAATCATACTATCATATACCGCATAAATTATTAGATTGATGGTATTAGGCAGCGGGTTCCTGAAACGTGTCTCCAGGCGTATGTTACCACTCTTGATCAATGATAGATGCTGACAATTATCCTCGTCAGGTGTCAGATTAAATGCATAAAGAGTGTACCCTCTCAGGAAATCGTTTCGATCAATGGCCATAGCACTGTTCTTTAAATGTCTCCCTGTTGATAACACCAGTTGATAGAATTCACGAGTTACGCAACCATTAGGGAAGTCCGGTTGTAATGGTTTGGTGGGGAACTGGACACCGTCAACATATATTGCCAGATATTCTAGATTATAATTCTTAAAATTGAATGGGTTCTTGCCATAGTCACCCGTAAAAGAGTCATTATCAACCATCGCTACCACCACAGACTATGTTATTGTTTGACTAAAACCCCTTGCTTGACTAAATAAAAATGATTGTAATGATACATGAACTCTGATAATTTATTTGACCAACATTTTATTGACTTGCACAATCTTACACAATTGTCTGAACATGTTGAACACAACTAAACACATTATGAACACACACACACGGTTGCAACTTTTTCACAAAACGTGTTACCATTGTGTCATTTTTAAACAGATTAGAAGAATATTTAGATATCAACATATCATAGATGATGCCTCTACACATGTGATTTAAGAAGTAGATACAGTGTTCACCACATGTGACCGATGTGACATCCTGAACTTGTTTGTCTGATAAATGTATCTCGTCACATGACATGTTTAAAAAGTCATAAATCGATTTAGGAAATATTGAATGATTTGGAGCATTTCCAAAACTGTCAAAAAAACACCCAACTCTCTCCAATATATAAACTGCCAGCCAATGCTCTCCAGGCTGGTCAGAGGGGTGTGTGTTAATTATCATAGCACTAGGTCTTATTTGTAGAGGTTGCTGGGGCAGTTTATCACAAGCCAAAACACCTGGCTGTCAGTTCCACAGTATTCATGATGCTTAATAGTAATAAACTAAAACCTGTCTGCGATGGGACACTTAAATCATACTATCATATACCGCATAAATTATTAGATTGATGGTATTAGGCAGCGGGTTCCTGAAACGTGTCTCCAGGCGTATGTTACCACTCTTGATCAATGATAGATGCTGACAATTATCCTCGTCAGGTGTCAGATTAAATGCATAAAGAGTGTACCCTCTCAGGAAATCGTTTCGATCAATGGCCATAGCACTGTTCTTTAAATGTCTCCCTGTTGATAACACCAGTTGATAGAATTCACGAGTTACGCAACCATTAGGGAAGTCCGGTTGTAATGGTTTGGTGGGGAACTGGACACCGTCAACATATATTGCCAGATATTCTAGATTATAATTCTTAAAATTGAATGGGTTCTTGCCATAGTCACCCGTAAAAGAGTCATTATCAACCATCGCTACCACCACAGACTATGTTATTGTTTGACTAAAACCCCTTGCTTGACTAAATAAAAATGATTGTAATGATACATGAACTCTGATAATTTATTTGACCAACATTTTATTGACTTGCACAATCTTACACAATTGTCTGAACATGTTGAACACAACTAAACACATTATGAACACACACACACGGTTGCAACTTTTTCACAAAACGTGTTACCATTGTGTCATTTTTAAACAGATTAGAAGAATATTTAGATATCAACATATCATAGGTGATGCCTCTACACATGTGATTTAAGAAGTAGATACAGTGTTCACCACATGTGACCGATGTGACATCCTGAACTTGTTTGTCTGATAAATGTATCTCGTCACATGACATGTTTAAAAAGTCATAAATCGATTTAGGAAATATTGAATGATTTGGAGCATTTCCAAAACTGTCAAAAAAACACCCAACTCTCTCCAATATACAAACTGCCAGCCAATGCTCTCCAGGCTGGTCAGAGGGGTGTGTGTTAATTATCATAGCACTAGGTCTTATTTGTAGAGGTTGCTGGGGCAGTTTATCACAAGCCAAAACACCTGGCTGTCAGTTCCACAGTATTCATGATGCTTAATAGTAATAAACTAAAACCTGTCTGCGATGGGACACTTAAATCATACTATCATATACCGCATAAATTATTAGATTGATGGTATTAGGCAGCGGGTTCCTGAAACGTGTCTCCAGGCGTATGTTACCACTCTTGATCAATGATAGATGCTGACAATTATCCTCGTCAGGTGTCAGATTAAATGCATAAAGAGTGTACCCTCTCAGGAAATCGTTTCGATCAATGGCCATAGCACTGTTCTTTAAATGTCTCCCTGTTGATAACACCAGTTGATAGAATTCACGAGTTACGCAACCATTAGGGAAGTCCGGTTGTAATGGTTTGGTGGGGAACTGGACACCGTCAACATATATTGCCAGATATTCTAGATTATAATTCTTAAAATTGAATGGGTTCTTGCCATAGTCACCCGTAAAAGAGTCATTATCAACCATCGCTACCACCACAGACTATGTTATTGTTTGACTAAAACCCCTTGCTTGACTAAATAAAAATGATTGTAATGATACATGAACTCTGATAATTTATTTGACCAACATTTTATTGACTTGCACAATCTTACACAATTGTCTGAACATGTTGAACACAACTAAACACATTATGAACACACACACACGGTTGCAACTTTTTCACAAAACGTGTTACCATTGTGTCATTTTTAAACAGATTAGAAGAATATTTAGATATCAACATATCATAGGTGATGCCTCTACACATGTGATTTAAGAAGTAGATACAGTGTTCACCACATGTGACCGATGTGACATCCTGAACTTGTTTGTCTGATAAATGTATCTCGTCACATGACATGTTTAAAAAGTCATAAATCGATTTAGGAAATATTGAATGATTTGGAGCATTTCCAAAACTGTCAAAAAAACACCCAACTCTCTCCAATATATAAACTGCCAGCCAATGCTCTCCAGGCTGGTCAGAGGGGTGTGTGTTAATTATCATAGCACTAGGTCTTATTTGTAGAGGTTGCTGGGGCAGTTTATCACAAGCCAAAACACCTGGCTGTCAGTTCCACAGTATTCATGATGCTTAATAGTAATAAACTAAAACCTGTCTGCGATGGGACACTTAAATCATACTATCATATACCGCATAAATTATTAGATTGATGGTATTAGGCAGCGGGTTCCTGAAACGTGTCTCCAGGCGTATGTTACCACTCTTGATCAATGATAGATGCTGACAATTATCCTCGTCAGGTGTCAGATTAAATGCATAAAGAGTGTACCCTCTCAGGAAATCGTTTCGATCAATGGCCATAGCACTGTTCTTTAAATGTCTCCCTGTTGATAACACCAGTTGATAGAATTCACGAGTTACGCAACCATTAGGGAAGTCCGGTTGCAATGGTTTGGTGGGGAACTGGACACCGTCAACATATATTGCCAGATATTCTAGATTATAATTCTTAAAATTGAATGGGTTCTTGCCATAGTCACCCGTAAAAGAGTCATTATCAACCATCGCTACCACCACAGACTATGTTATTGTTTGACTAAAACCCCTTGCTTGACTAAATAAAAATGATTGTAATGATACATGAACTCTGATAATTTATTTGACCAACATTTTATTGACTTGCACAATCTTACACAATTGTCTGAACATGTTGAACACAACTAAACACATTATGAACACACACACACACGGTTGCAACTTTTTCACAAAACGTGTTACCATTGTGTCATTTTTAAACAGATTAGAAGAATATTTAGATATCAACATATCATAGGTGATGCCTCTACACATGTGATTTAAGAAGTAGATACAGTGTTCACCACATGTGACCGATGTGACATCCTGAACTTGTTTGTCTGATAAATGTATCTCGTCACATGACATGTTTAAAAAGTCATAAATCGATTTAGGAAATATTGAATGATTTGGAGCATTTCCAAAACTGTCAAAAAAACACCCAACTCTCTCCAATATATAAACTGCCAGCCAATGCTCTCCAGGCTGGTCAGAGGGGTGTGTGTTAATTATCATAGCACTAGGTCTTATTTGTAGAGGTTGCTGGGGCAGTTTATCACAAGCCAAAACACCTGGCTGTCAGTTCCACAGTATTCATGATGCTTAATAGTAATAAACTAAAACCTGTCTGCGATGGGACACTTAAATCATACTATCATATACCGCATAAATTATTAGATTGATGGTATTAGGCAGCGGGTTCCTGAAACGTGTCTCCAGGCGTATGTTACCACTCTTGATCAATGATAGATGCTGACAATTATCCTCGTCAGGTGTCAGATTAAATGCATAAAGAGTGTACCCTCTCAGGAAATCGTTTCGATCAATGGCCATAGCACTGTTCTTTAAATGTCTCCCTGTTGATAACACCAGTTGATAGAATTCACGAGTTACGCAACCATTAGGGAAGTCCGGTTGTAATGGTTTGGTGGGGAACTGGACACCGTCAACATATATTGCCAGATATTCTAGATTATAATTCTTAAAATTGAATGGGTTCTTGCCATAGTCACCCGTAAAAGAGTCATTATCAACCATCGCTACCACCACAGACTATGTTATTGTTTGACTAAAACCCCTTGCTTGACTAAATAAAAATGATTGTAATGATACATGAACTCTGATAATTTATTTGACCAACATTTTATTGACTTGCACAATCTTACACAATTGTCTGAACATGTTGAACACAACTAAACACATTATGAACACACACACACACGGTTGCAACTTTTTCACAAAACGTGTTACCATTGTGTCATTTTTAAACAGATTAGAAGAATATTTAGATATCAACATATCATAGGTGATGCCTCTACACATGTGATTTAAGAAGTAGATACAGTGTTCACCACATGTGACCGATGTGACATCCTGAACTTGTTTGTCTGATAAATGTATCTCGTCACATGACATGTTTAAAAAGTCATAAATCGATTTAGGAAATATTGAATGATTTGGAGCATTTCCAAAACTGTCAAAAAAAACACCCAACTCTCTCCAATATATAAACTGCCAGCCAATGCTCTCCAGGCTGGTCAGAGGGGTGTGTGTTAATTATCATAGCACTAGGTCTTATTTGTAGAGGTTGCTGGGGCAGTTTATCACAAGCCAAAACACCTGGCTGTCAGTTCCACAGTATTCATGATGCTAAATAGTAATCAACTAAAACCTGTCTGCGATGGGACACTTAAATCATACTATCATATACCGCATAAATTATTAGATTGATGGTATTAGGCAGCGGGTTCCTGAAACGTGTCTCCAGGCGTATGTTACCACTCTTGATCAATGATAGATGCTGACAATTATCCTCGTCAGGTGTCAGATTAAATGCATAAAGAGTGTACCCTCTCAGGAAATCGTTTCGATCAATGGCCATAGCACTGTTCTTTAAATGTCTCCCTGTTGATAACACCAGTTGATAGAATTCACGAGTTACGCAACCATTAGGGAAGTCCGGTTGTAATGGTTTGGTGGGGAACTGGACACCGTCAACATATATTGCCAGATATTCTAGATTATAATTCTTAAAATTGAATGGGTTCTTGCCATAGTCACCCGTAAAAGAGTCATTATCAACCATCGCTACCACCACAGACTATGTTATTGTTTGACTAAAACCCCTTGCTTGACTAAATAAAAATGATTGTAATGATACATGAACTCTGATAATTTATTTGACCAACATTTTATTGACTTGCACAATCTTACACAATTGTCTGAACATGTTGAACACAACTAAACACATTATGAACACACACACACGGTTGCAACTTTTTCACAAAACGTGTTACCATTGTGTCATTTTTAAACAGATTAGAAGAATATTTAGATATCAACATATCATAGGTGATGCCTCTACACATGTGATTTAAGAAGTAGATACAGTGTTCACCACATGTGACCGATGTGACATCCTGAACTTGTTTGTCTGATAAATGTATCTCGTCGCATGACATGTTTAAAAAGTCATAAATCGATTTAGGAAATATTGAATGATTTGGAGCATTTCCAAAACTGTCAAAAAAACACCCAACTCTCTCCAATATATAAACTGCCAGCCAATGCTCTCCAGGCTGGTCAGAGGGGTGTGTGTTAATTATCATAGCACTAGGTCTTATTTGTAGAGGTTGCTGGGGCAGTTTATCACAAGCCAAAACACCTGGCTGTCAGTTCCACAGTATTCATGATGCTTAATAGTAATAAACTAAAACCTGTCTGCGATGGGACACTTAAATCATACTATCATATACCGCATAAATTATTAGATTGATGGTATTAGGCAGCGGGTTCCTGAAACGTGTCTCCAGGCGTATGTTACCACTCTTGATCAATGATAGATGCTGACAATTATCCTCGTCAGGTGTCAGATTAAATGCATAAAGAGTGTACCCTCTCAGGAAATCGTTTCGATCAATGGCCATAGCACTGTTCTTTAAATGTCTCCCTGTTGATAACACCAGTTGATAGAATTCACGAGTTACGCAACCATTAGGGAAGTCCGGTTGTAATGGTTTGGTGGGGAACTGGACACCGTCAACATATATTGCCAGATATTCTAGATTATAATTCTTAAAATTGAATGGGTTCTTGCCATAGTCACCCGTAAAAGAGTCATTATCAACCATCGCTACCACCACAGACTATGTTATTGTTTGACTAAAACCCCTTGCTTGACTAAATAAAAATGATTGTAATGATACATGAACTCTGATAATTTATTTGACCAACATTTTATTGACTTGCACAATCTTACACAATTGTCTGAACATGTTGAACACAACTAAACACATTATGAACACACACACACGGTTGCAACTTTTTCACAAAACGTGTTACCATTGTGTCATTTTTAAACAGATTAGAAGAATATTTAGATATCAACATATCATAGGTGATGCCTCTACACATGTGATTTAAGAAGTAGATACAGTGTTCACCACATGTGACCGATGTGACATCCTGAACTTGTTTGTCTGATAAATGTATCTCGTCACATGACATGTTTAAAAAGTCATAAATCGATTTAGGAAATATTGAATGATTTGGAGCATTTCCAAAACTGTCAAAAAAACACCCAACTCTCTCCAATATATAAACTGCCAGCCAATGCTCTCCAGGCTGGTCAGAGGGGTGTGTGTTAATTATCATAGCACTAGGTCTTATTTGTAGAGGTTGCTGGGGCAGTTTATCACAAGCCAAAACACCTGGCTGTCAGTTCCACAGTATTCATGATGCTTAATAGTAATAAACTAAAACCTGTCTGCGATGGGACACTTAAATCATACTATCATATACCGCATAAATTATTAGATTGATGGTATTAGGCAGCGGGTTCCTGAAACGTGTCTCCAGGCGTATGTTACCACTCTTGATCAATGATAGATGGTGACAATTATCCTCGTCAGGTGTCAGATTAAATGCATAAAGAGTGTACCCTCTCAGGAAATCGTTTCGATCAATGGCCATAGCACTGTTCTTTAAATGTCTCCCTGTTGATAACACCAGTTGATAGAATTCACGAGTTACGCAACCATTAGGGAAGTCCGGTTGTAATGGTTTGGTGGGGAACTGGACACCGTCAACATATATTGCCAGATATTCTAGATTATAATTCTTAAAATTGAATGGGTTCTTGCCATAGTCACCCGTAAAAGAGTCATTATCAACCATCGCTACCACCACAGACTATGTTATTGTTTGACTAAAACCCCTTGCTTGACTAAATAAAAATGATTGTAATGATACATGAACTCTGATAATTTATTTGACCAACATTTTATTGACTTGCACAATCTTACACAATTGTCTGAACATGTTGAACACAACTGAACACATTATGAACACACACACACGGTTGCAACTTTTTCACAAAACGTGTTACCATTGTGTCATTTTTAAACAGATTAGAAGAATATTTAGATATCAACATATCATAGGTGATGCCTCTACACATGTGATTTAAGAAGTAGATACAGTGTTCACCACATGTGACCGATGTGACATCCTGAACTTGTTTGTCTGATAAATGTATCTCGTCACATGACATGTTTAAAAAGTCATAAATCGATTTAGGAAATATTGAATGATTTGGAGCATTTCCAAAACTGTCAAAAAAACACCCAACTCTCTCCAATATATAAACTGCCAGCCAATGCTCTCCAGGCTGGTCAGAGGGGTGTGTGTTAATTATCATAGCACTAGGTCTTATTTGTAGAGGTTGCTGGGGCAGTTTATCACAAGCCAAAACACCTGGCTGTCAGTTCCACAGTATTCATGATGCTTAATAGTAATCAACTAAAACCTGTCTGCGATGGGACACTTAAATCATACTATCATATACCGCATAAATTATTAGATTGATGGTATTAGGCAGCGGGTTCCTGAAACGTGTCTCCAGGCGTATGTTACCACTCTTGATCAATGATAGATGCTGACAATTATCCTCGTCAGGTGTCAGATTAAATGCATAAAGAGTGTACCCTCTCAGGAAATCGTTTCGATCAATGGCCATAGCACTGTTCTTTAAATGTCTCCCTGTTGATAACACCAGTTGATAGAATTCACGAGTTACGCAACCATTAGGGAAGTCCGGTTGTAATGGTTTGGTGGGGAACTGGACACCGTCAACATATATTGCCAGATATTCTAGATTATAATTCTTAAAATTGAATGGGTTCTTGCCATAGTCACCCGTAAAAGAGTCATTATCAACCATCGCTACCACCACAGACTATGTTATTGTTTGACTAAAACCCCTTGCTTGACTAAATAAAAATGATTGTAATGATACATGAACTCTGATAATTTATTTGACCAACATTTTATTGACTTGCACAATCTTACACAATTGTCTGAACATGTTGAACACAACTAAACACATTATGAACACACACACACGGTTGCAACTTTTTCACAAAACGTGTTACCATTGTGTCATTTTTAAACAGATTAGAAGAATATTTAGATATCAACATATCATAGGTGATGCCTCTACACATGTGATTTAAGAAGTAGATACAGTGTTCACCACATGTGACCGATGTGACATCCTGAACTTGTTTGTCTGATAAATGTATCTCGTCACATGACATGTTTAAAAAGTCATAAATCGATTTAGGAAATATTGAATGATTTGGAGCATTTCCAAAACTGTCAAAAAAACACCCAACTCTCTCCAATATATAAACTGCCAGCCAATGCTCTCCAGGCTGGTCAGAGGGGTGTGTGTTAATTATCATAGCACTAGGTCTTATTTGTAGAGGTTGCTGGGGCAGTTTATCACAAGCCAAAACACCTGGCTGTCAGTTCCACAGTATTCATGATGCTTAATAGTAATAAACTAAAACCTGTCTGCGATGGGACACTTAAATCATACTATCATATACCGCATAAATTATTAGATTGATGGTATTAGGCAGCGGGTTCCTGAAACGTGTCTCCAGGCGTATGTTACCACTCTTGATCAATGATAGATGCTGACAATTATCCTCGTCAGGTGTCAGATTAAATGCATAAAGAGTGTACCCTCTCAGGAAATCGTTTCGATCAATGGCCATAGCACTGTTCTTTAAATGTCTCCCTGTTGATAACACCAGTTGATAGAATTCACGAGTTACGCAACCATTAGGGAAGTCCGGTTGTAATTGTTTGGTGGGGAACTGGACACCGTCAACATATATTGCCAGATATTCTAGATTATAATTCTTAAAATTGAATGGGTTCTTGCCATAGTCACCCGTAAAAGAGTCATTATCAACCATCGCTACCACCACAGACTATGTTATTGTTTGACTAAAACCCCTTGCTTGACTAAATAAAAATGATTGTAATGATACATGAACTCTGATAATTTATTTGACCAACATTTTATTGACTTGCACAATCTTACACAATTGTCTGAACATGTTGAACACAACTAAACACATTATGAACACACACACACGGTTGCAACTTTTTCACAAAACGTGTTACCTTTGTGTCATTTTTAAACAGATTAGAAGAATATTTAGATATCAACATATCATAGGTGATGCCTCTACACATGTGATTTAAGAAGTAGATACAGTGTTCACCACATGTGACCGATGTGACATCCTGAACTTGTTTGTCTGATAAATGTATCTCGTCACATGACATGTTTAAAAAGTCATAAATCGATTTAGGAAATATTGAATGATTTGGAGCATTTCCAAAACTGTCAAAAAAACACCCAACTCTCTCCAATATATAAACTGCCAGCCAATGCTCTCCAGGCTGGTCAGAGGGGTGTGTGTTAATTATCATAGCACTAGGTCTTATTTGTAGAGGTTGCTGGGGCAGTTTATCACAAGCCAAAACACCTGGCTGTCAGTTCCACAGTATTCATGATGCTTAATAGTAATAAACTAAAACCTGTCTGCGATGGGACACTTAAATCATACTATCATATACCGCATAAATTATTAGATTGATGGTATTAGGCAGCGGGTTCCTGAAACGTGTCTCCAGGCGTATGTTACCACTCTTGATCAATGATAGATGCTGACAATTATCCTCGTCAGGTGTCAGATTAAATGCATAAAGAGTGTACCCTCTCAGGAAATCGTTTCGATCAATGGCCATAGCACTGTTCTTTAAATGTCTCCCTGTTGATAACACCAGTTGATAGAATTCACGAGTTACGCAACCATTAGGGAAGTCCGGTTGTAATGGTTTGGTGGGGAACTGGACACCGTCAACATATATTGCCAGATATTCTAGATTATAATTCTTAAAATTGAATGGGTTCTTGCCATAGTCACCCGTAAAAGAGTCATTATCAACCATCGCTACCACCACAGACTATGTTATTGTTTGACTAAAACCCCTTGCTTGACTAAATAAAAATGATTGTAATGATACATGAACTCTGATAATTTATTTGACCAACATTTTATTGACTTGCACAATCTTACACAATTGTCTGAACATGTTGAACACAACTAAACACATTATGAACACACACACACACGGTTGCAACTTTTTCACAAAACGTGTTACCATTGTGTCATTTTTAAACAGATTAGAAGAATATTTAGATATCAACATATCATAGGTGATGCCTCTACACATGTGATTTAAGAAGTAGATACAGTGTTCACCACATGTGACCGATGTGACATCCTGAACTTGTTTGTCTGATAAATGTATCTCGTCACATGACATGTTTAAAAAGTCATAAATCGATTTAGGAAATATTGAATGATTTGGAGCATTTCCAAAACTGTCAAAAAAACACCCAACTCTCTCCAATATATAAACTGCCAGCCAATGCTCTCCAGGCTGGTCAGAGGGGTGTGTGTTAATTATCATAGCACTAGGTCTTATTTGTAGAGGTTGCTGGGGCAGTTTATCACAAGCCAAAACACCTGGCTGTCAGTTCCACAGTATTCATGATGCTTAATAGTAATAAACTAAAACCTGTCTGCGATGGGACACTTAAATCATACTATCATATACCGCATAAATTATTAGATTGATGGTATTAGGCAGCGGGTTCCTGAAACGTGTCTCCAGGCGTATGTTACCACTCTTGATCAATGATAGATGCTGACAATTATCCTCGTCAGGTGTCAGATTAAATGCATAAAGAGTGTACCCTCTCAGGAAATCGTTTCGATCAATGGCCATAGCACTGTTCTTTAAATGTCTCCCTGTTGATAACACCAGTTGATAGAATTCACGAGTTACGCAACCATTAGGGAAGTCCGGTTGCAATGGTTTGGTGGGGAACTGGACACCGTCAACATATATTGCCAGATATTCTAGATTATAATTCTTAAAATTGAATGGGTTCTTGCCATAGTCACCCGTAAAAGAGTCATTATCAACCATCGCTACCACCACAGACTATGTTATTGTTTGACTAAAACCCCTTGCTTGACTAAATAAAAATGATTGTAATGATACATGAACTCTGATAATTTATTTGACCAACATTTTATTGACTTGCACAATCTTACACAATTGTCTGAACATGTTGAACACAACTAAACACATTATGAACACACACACACACGGTTGCAACTTTTTCACAAAACGTGTTACCATTGTGTCATTTTTAAACAGATTAGAAGAATATTTAGATATCAACATATCATAGGTGATGCCTCTACACATGTGATTTAAGAAGTAGATACAGTGTTCACCACATGTGACCGATGTGACATCCTGAACTTGTTTGTCTGATAAATGTATCTCGTCACATGACATGTTTAAAAAGTCATAAATCGATTTAGGAAATATTGAATGATTTGGAGCATTTCCAAAACTGTCAAAAAAACACCCAACTCTCTCCAATATATAAACTGCCAGCCAATGCTCTCCAGGCTGGTCAGAGGGGTGTGTGTTAATTATCATAGCACTAGGTCTTATTTGTAGAGGTTGCTGGGGCAGTTTATCACAAGCCAAAACACCTGGCTGTCAGTTCCACAGTATTCATGATGCTTAATAGTAATAAACTAAAACCTGTCTGCGATGGGACACTTAAATCATACTATCATATACCGCATAAATTATTAGATTGATGGTATTAGGCAGCGGGTTCCTGAAACGTGTCTCCAGGCGTATGTTACCACTCTTGATCAATGATAGATGCTGACAATTATCCTCGTCAGGTGTCAGATTAAATGCATAAAGAGTGTACCCTCTCAGGAAATCGTTTCGATCAATGGCCATAGCACTGTTCTTTAAATGTCTCCCTGTTGATAACACCAGTTGATAGAATTCACGAGTTACGCAACCATTAGGGAAGTCCGGTTGTAATGGTTTGGTGGGGAACTGGACACCGTCAACATATATTGCCAGATATTCTAGATTATAATTCTTAAAATTGAATGGGTTCTTGCCATAGTCACCCGTAAAAGAGTCATTATCAACCATCGCTACCACCACAGACTATGTTATTGTTTGACTAAAACCCCTTGCTTGACTAAATAAAAATGATTGTAATGATACATGAACTCTGATAATTTATTTGACCAACATTTTATTGACTTGCACAATCTTACACAATTGTCTGAACATGTTGAACACAACTAAACACATTATGAACACACACACACGGTTGCAACTTTTTCACAAAACGTGTTACCATTGTGTCATTTTTAAACAGATTAGAAGAATATTTAGATATCAACATATCATAGGTGATGCCTCTACACATGTGATTTAAGAAGTAGATACAGTGTTCACCACATGTGACCGATGTGACATCCTGAACTTGTTTGTCTGATAAATGTATCTCGTCACATGACATGTTTAAAAAGTCATAAATCGATTTAGGAAATATTGAATGATTTGGAGCATTTCCAAAACTGTCAAAAAAACACCCAACTCTCTCCAATATACAAACTGCCAGCCAATGCTCTCCAGGCTGGTCAGAGGGGTGTGTGTTAATTATCATAGCACTAGGTCTTATTTGTAGAGGTTGCTGGGGCAGTTTATCACAAGCCAAAACACCTGGCTGTCAGTTCCACAGTATTCATGATGCTTAATAGTAATAAACTAAAACCTGTCTGCGATGGGACACTTAAATCATACTATCATATACCGCATAAATTATTAGATTGATGGTATTAGGCAGCGGGTTCCTGAAACGTGTCTCCAGGCGTATGTTACCACTCTTGATCAATGATAGATGCTGACAATTATCCTCGTCAGGTGTCAGATTAAATGCATAAAGAGTGTACCCTCTCAGGAAATCGTTTCGATCAATGGCCATAGCACTGTTCTTTAAATGTCTCCCTGTTGATAACACCAGTTGATAGAATTCACGAGTTACGCAACCATTAGGGAAGTCCGGTTGTAATGGTTTGGTGGGGAACTGGACACCGTCAACATATATTGCCAGATATTCTAGATTATAATTCTTAAAATTGAATGGGTTCTTGCCATAGTCACCCGTAAAAGAGTCATTATCAACCATCGCTACCACCACAGACTATGTTATTGTTTGACTAAAACCCCTTGCTTGACTAAATAAAAATGATTGTAATGATACATGAACTCTGATAATTTATTTGACCAACATTTTATTGACTTGCACAATCTTACACAATTGTCTGAACATGTTGAACACAACTAAACACATTATGAACACACACACACACGGTTGCAACTTTTTCACAAAACGTGTTACCATTGTGTCATTTTTAAACAGATTAGAAGAATATTTAGATATCAACATATCATAGGTGATGCCTCTACACATGTGATTTAAGAAGTAGATACAGTGTTCACCACATGTGACCGATGTGACATCCTGAACTTGTTTGTCTGATAAATGTATCTCGTCACATGACATGTTTAAAAAGTCATAAATCGATTTAGGAAATATTGAATGATTTGGAGCATTTCCAAAACTGTCAAAAAAACACCCAACTCTCTCCAATATATAAACTGCCAGCCAATGCTCTCCAGGCTGGTCAGAGGGGTGTGTGTTAATTATCATAGCACTAGGTCTTATTTGTAGAGGTTGCTGGGGCAGTTTATCACAAGCCAAAACACCTGGCTGTCAGTTCCACAGTATTCATGATGCTTAATAGTAATAAACTAAAACCTGTCTGCGATGGGACACTTAAATCATACTATCATATACCGCATAAATTATTAGATTGATGGTATTAGGCAGCGGGTTCCTGAAACGTGTCTCCAGGCGTATGTTACCACTCTTGATCAATGATAGATGCTGACAATTATCCTCGTCAGGTGTCAGATTAAATGCATAAAGAGTGTACCCTCTCAGGAAATCGTTTCGATCAATGGCCATAGCACTGTTCTTTAAATGTCTCCCTGTTGATAACACCAGTTGATAGAATTCACGAGTTACGCAACCATTAGGGAAGTCCGGTTGTAATGGTTTGGTGGGGAACTGGACACCGTCAACATATATTGCCAGATATTCTAGATTATAATTCTTAAAATTGAATGGGTTCTTGCCATAGTCACCCGTAAAAGAGTCATTATCAACCATCGCTACCACCACAGACTATGTTATTGTTTGACTAAAACCCCTTGCTTGACTAAATAAAAATGATTGTAATGATACATGAACTCTGATAATTTATTTGACCAACATTTTATTGACTTGCACAATCTTACACAATTGTCTGAACATGTTGAACACAACTAAACACATTATGAACACACACACACGGTTGCAACTTTTTCACAAAACGTGTTACCATTGTGTCATTTTTAAACAGATTAGAAGAATATTTAGATATCAACATATCATAGGTGATGCCTCTACACATGTGATTTAAGAAGTAGATACAGTGTTCACCACATGTGACCGATGTGACATCCTGAACTTGTTTGTCTGATAAATGTATCTCGTCACATGACATGTTTAAAAAGTCATAAATCGATTTAGGAAATATTGAATGATTTGGAGCATTTCCAAAACTGTCAAAAAAACACCCAACTCTCTCCAATATATAAACTGCCAGCCAATGCTCTCCAGGCTGGTCAGAGGGGTGTGTGTTAATTATCATAGCACTAGGTCTTATTTGTAGAGGTTGCTGGGGCAGTTTATCACAAGCCAAAACACCTGGCTGTCAGTTCCACAGTATTCATGATGCTTAATAGTAATAAACTAAAACCTGTCTGCGATGGGACACTTAAATCATACTATCATATACCGCATAAATTATTAGATTGATGGTATTAGGCAGCGGGTTCCTGAAACGTGTCTCCAGGCGTATGTTACCACTCTTGATCAATGATAGATGCTGACAATTATCCTCGTCAGGTGTCAGATTAAATGCATAAAGAGTGTACCCTCTCAGGAAATCGTTTCGATCAATGGCCATAGCACTGTTCTTTAAATGTCTCCCTGTTGATAACACCAGTTGATAGAATTCACGAGTTACGCAACCATTAGGGAAGTCCGGTTGTAATGGTTTGGTGGGGAACTGGACACCGTCAACATATATTGCCAGATATTCTAGATTATAATTCTTAAAATTGAATGGGTTCTTGCCATAGTCACCCGTAAAAGAGTCATTATCAACCATCGCTACCACCACAGACTATGTTATTGTTTGACTAAAACCCCTTGCTTGACTAAATAAAAATGATTGTAATGATACATGAACTCTGATAATTTATTTGACCAACATTTTATTGACTTGCACAATCTTACACAATTGTCTGAACATGTTGAACACAACTAAACACATTATGAACACACACACACGGTTGCAACTTTTTCACAAAACGTGTTACCATTGTGTCATTTTTAAACAGATTAGAAGAATATTTAGATATCAACATATCATAGGTGATGCCTCTACACATGTGATTTAAGAAGTAGATACAGTGTTCACCACATGTGACCGATGTGACATCCTGAACTTGTTTGTCTGATAAATGTATCTCGTCACATGACATGTTTAAAAAGTCATAAATCGATTTAGGAAATATTGAATGATTTGGAGCATTTCCAAAACTGTCAAAAAAACACCCAACTCTCTCCAATATACAAACTGCCAGCCAATGCTCTCCAGGCTGGTCAGAGGGGTGTGTGTTAATTATCATAGCACTAGGTCTTATTTGTAGAGGTTGCTGGGGCAGTTTATCACAAGCCAAAACACCTGGCTGTCAGTTCCACAGTATTCATGATGCTTAATAGTAATAAACTAAAACCTGTCTGCGATGGGACACTTAAATCATACTATCATATACCGCATAAATTATTAGATTGATGGTATTAGGCAGCGGGTTCCTGAAACGTGTCTCCAGGCGTATGTTACCACTCTTGATCAATGATAGATGCTGACAATTATCCTCGTCAGGTGTCAGATTAAATGCATAAAGAGTGTACCCTCTCAGGAAATCGTTTCGATCAATGGCCATAGCACTGTTCTTTAAATGTCTCCCTGTTGATAACACCAGTTGATAGAATTCACGAGTTACGCAACCATTAGGGAAGTCCGGTTGTAATGGTTTGGTGGGGAACTGGACACCGTCAACATATATTGCCAGATATTCTAGATTATAATTCTTAAAATTGAATGGGTTCTTGCCATAGTCACCCGTAAAAGAGTCATTATCAACCATCGCTACCACCACAGACTATGTTATTGTTTGACTAAAACCCCTTGCTTGACTAAATAAAAATGATTGTAATGATACATGAACTCTGATAATTTATTTGACCAACATTTTATTGACTTGCACAATCTTACACAATTGTCTGAACATGTTGAACACAACTAAACACATTATGAACACACACACACGGTTGCAACTTTTTCACAAAACGTGTTACCATTGTGTCATTTTTAAACAGATTAGAAGAATATTTAGATATCAACATATCATAGATGATGCCTCTACACATGTGATTTAAGAAGTAGATACAGTGTTCACCACATGTGACCGATGTGACATCCTGAACTTGTTTGTCTGATAAATGTATCTCGTCACATGACATGTTTAAAAAGTCATAAATCGATTTAGGAAATATTGAATGATTTGGAGCATTTCCAAAACTGTCAAAAAAACACCCAACTCTCTCCAATATATAAACTGCCAGCCAATGCTCTCCAGGCTGGTCAGAGGGGTGTGTGTTAATTATCATAGCACTAGGTCTTATTTGTAGAGGTTGCTGGGGCAGTTTATCACAAGCCAAAACACCTGGCTGTCAGTTCCACAGTATTCATGATGCTTAATAGTAATAAACTAAAACCTGTCTGCGATGGGACACTTAAATCATACTATCATATACCGCATAAATTATTAGATTGATGGTATTAGGCAGCGGGTTCCTGAAACGTGTCTCCAGGCGTATGTTACCACTCTTGATCAATGATAGATGCTGACAATTATCCTCGTCAGGTGTCAGATTAAATGCATAAAGAGTGTACCCTCTCAGGAAATCGTTTCGATCAATGGCCATAGCACTGTTCTTTAAATGTCTCCCTGTTGATAACACCAGTTGATAGAATTCACGAGTTACGCAACCATTAGGGAAGTCCGGTTGTAATGGTTTGGTGGGGAACTGGACACCGTCAACATATATTGCCAGATATTCTAGATTATAATTCTTAAAATTGAATGGGTTCTTGCCATAGTCACCCGTAAAAGAGTCATTATCAACCATCGCTACCACCACAGACTATGTTATTGTTTGACTAAAACCCCTTGCTTGACTAAATAAAAATGATTGTAATGATACATGAACTCTGATAATTTATTTGACCAACATTTTATTGACTTGCACAATCTTACACAATTGTCTGAACATGTTGAACACAACTAAACACATTATGAACACACACACACGGTTGCAACTTTTTCACAAAACGTGTTACCATTGTGTCATTTTTAAACAGATTAGAAGAATATTTAGATATCAACATATCATAGGTGATGCCTCTACACATGTGATTTAAGAAGTAGATACAGTGTTCACCACATGTGACCGATGTGACATCCTGAACTTGTTTGTCTGATAAATGTATCTCGTCACATGACATGTTTAAAAAGTCATAAATCGATTTAGGAAATATTGAATGATTTGGAGCATTTCCAAAACTGTCAAAAAAACACCCAACTCTCTCCAATATACAAACTGCCAGCCAATGCTCTCCAGGCTGGTCAGAGGGGTGTGTGTTAATTATCATAGCACTAGGTCTTATTTGTAGAGGTTGCTGGGGCAGTTTATCACAAGCCAAAACACCTGGCTGTCAGTTCCACAGTATTCATGATGCTTAATAGTAATAAACTAAAACCTGTCTGCGATGGGACACTTAAATCATACTATCATATACCGCATAAATTATTAGATTGATGGTATTAGGCAGCGGGTTCCTGAAACGTGTCTCCAGGCGTATGTTACCACTCTTGATCAATGATAGATGCTGACAATTATCCTCGTCAGGTGTCAGATTAAATGCATAAAGAGTGTACCCTCTCAGGAAATCGTTTCGATCAATGGCCATAGCACTGTTCTTTAAATGTCTCCCTGTTGATAACACCAGTTGATAGAATTCACGAGTTACGCAACCATTAGGGAAGTCCGGTTGTAATGGTTTGGTGGGGAACTGGACACCGTCAACATATATTGCCAGATATTCTAGATTATAATTCTTAAAATTGAATGGGTTCTTGCCATAGTCACCCGTAAAAGAGTCATTATCAACCATCGCTACCACCACAGACTATGTTATTGTTTGACTAAAACCCCTTGCTTGACTAAATAAAAATGATTGTAATGATACATGAACTCTGATAATTTATTTGACCAACATTTTATTGACTTGCACAATCTTACACAATTGTCTGAACATGTTGAACACAACTAAACACATTATGAACACACACACACGGTTGCAACTTTTTCACAAAACGTGTTACCATTGTGTCATTTTTAAACAGATTAGAAGAATATTTAGATATCAACATATCATAGGTGATGCCTCTACACATGTGATTTAAGAAGTAGATACAGTGTTCACCACATGTGACCGATGTGACATCCTGAACTTGTTTGTCTGATAAATGTATCTCGTCACATGACATGTTTAAAAAGTCATAAATCGATTTAGGAAATATTGAATGATTTGGAGCATTTCCAAAACTGTCAAAAAAACACCCAACTCTCTCCAATATATAAACTGCCAGCCAATGCTCTCCAGGCTGGTCAGAGGGGTGTGTGTTAATTATCATAGCACTAGGTCTTATTTGTAGAGGTTGCTGGGGCAGTTTATCACAAGCCAAAACACCTGGATGTCAGTTCCACAGTATTCATGATGCTTAATAGTAATAAACTAAAACCTGTCTGCGATGGGACACTTAAATCATACTATCATATACCGCATAAATTATTAGATTGATGGTATTAGGCAGCGGGTTCCTGAAACGTGTCTCCAGGCGTATGTTACCACTCTTGATCAATGATAGATGCTGACAATTATCCTCGTCAGGTGTCAGATTAAATGCATAAAGAGTGTACCCTCTCAGGAAATCGTTTCGATCAATGGCCATAGCACTGTTCTTTAAATGTCTCCCTGTTGATAACACCAGTTGATAGAATTCACGAGTTACGCAACCATTAGGGAAGTCCGGTTGTAATGGTTTGGTGGGGAACTGGACACCGTCAACATATATTGCCAGATATTCTAGATTATAATTCTTAAAATTGAATGGGTTCTTGCCATAGTCACCCGTAAAAGAGTCATTATCAACCATCGCTACCACCACAGACTATGTTATTGTTTGACTAAAACCCCTTGCTTGACTAAATAAAAATGATTGTAATGATACATGAACTCTGATAATTTATTTGACCAACATTTTATTGACTTGCACAATCTTACACAATTGTCTGAACATGTTGAACACAACTAAACACATTATGAACACACACACACGGTTGCAACTTTTTCACAAAACGTGTTACCATTGTGTCATTTTTAAACAGATTAGAAGAATATTTAGATATCAACATATCATAGGTGATGCCTCTACACATGTGATTTAAGAAGTAGATACAGTGTTCACCACATGTGACCGATGTGACATCCTGAACTTGTTTGTCTGATAAATGTATCTCGTCACATGACATGTTTAAAAAGTCATAAATCGATTTAGGAAATATTGAATGATTTGGAGCATTTCCAAAACTGTCAAAAAAACACCCAACTCTCTCCAATATATAAACTGCCAGCCAATGCTCTCCAGGCTGGTCAGAGGGGTGTGTGTTAATTATCATAGCACTAGGTCTTATTTGTAGAGGTTGCTGGGGCAGTTTATCACAAGCCAAAACACCTGGCTGTCAGTTCCACAGTATTCATGATGCTAAATAGTAATCAACTAAAACCTGTCTGCGATGGGACACTTAAATCATACTATCATATACCGCATAAATTATTAGATTGATGGTATTAGGCAGCGGGTTCCTGAAACGTGTCTCCAGGCGTATGTTACCACTCTTGATCAATGATAGATGCTGACAATTATCCTCGTCAGGTGTCAGATTAAATGCATAAAGAGTGTACCCTCTCAGGAAATCGTTTCGATCAATGGCCATAGCACTGTTCTTTAAATGTCTCCCTGTTGATAACACCAGTTGATAGAATTCACGAGTTACGCAACCATTAGGGAAGTCCGGTTGTAATGGTTTGGTGGGGAACTGGACACCGTCAACATATATTGCCAGATATTCTAGATTATAATTCTTAAAATTGAATGGGTTCTTGCCATAGTCACCCGTAAAAGAGTCATTATCAACCATCGCTACCACCACAGACTATGTTATTGTTTGACTAAAACCCCTTGCTTGACTAAATAAAAATGATTGTAATGATACATGAACTCTGATAATTTATTTGACCAACATTTTATTGACTTGCACAATCTTACACAATTGTCTGAACATGTTGAACACAACTAAACACATTATGAACACACACACACGGTTGCAACTTTTTCACAAAACGTGTTACCATTGTGTCATTTTTAAACAGATTAGAAGAATATTTAGATATCAACATATCATAGGTGATGCCTCTACACATGTGATTTAAGAAGTAGATACAGTGTTCACCACATGTGACCGATGTGACATCCTGAACTTGTTTGTCTGATAAATGTATCTCGTCACATGACATGTTTAAAAAGTCATAAATCGATTTAGGAAATATTGAATGATTTGGAGCATTTCCAAAACTGTCAAAAAAACACCCAACTCTCTCCAATATATAAACTGCCAGCCAATGCTCTCCAGGCTGGTCAGAGGGGTGTGTGTTAATTATCATAGCACTAGGTCTTATTTGTAGAGGTTGCTGGGGCAGTTTATCACAAGCCAAAACACCTGGCTGTCAGTTCCACAGTATTCATGATGCTAAATAGTAATCAACTAAAACCTGTCTGCGATGGGACACTTAAATCATACTATCATATACCGCATAAATTATTAGATTGATGGTATTAGGCAGCGGGTTCCTGAAACGTGTCTCCAGGCGTATGTTACCACTCTTGATCAATGATAGATGCTGACAATTATCCTCGTCAGGTGTCAGATTAAATGCATAAAGAGTGTACCCTCTCAGGAAATCGTTTCGATCAATGGCCATAGCACTGTTCTTTAAATGTCTCCCTGTTGATAACACCAGTTGATAGAATTCACGAGTTACGCAACCATTAGGGAAGTCCGGTTGTAATGGTTTGGTGGGGAACTGGACACCGTCAACATATATTGCCAGATATTCTAGATTATAATTCTTAAAATTGAATGGGTTCTTGCCATAGTCACCCGTAAAAGAGTCATTATCAACCATCGCTACCACCACAGACTATGTTATTGTTTGACTAAAACCCCTTGCTTGACTAAATAAAAATGATTGTAATGATACATGAACTCTGATAATTTATTTGACCAACATTTTATTGACTTGCACAATCTTACACAATTGTCTGAACATGTTGAACACAACTAAACACATTATGAACACACACACACGGTTGCAACTTTTTCACAAAACGTGTTACCATTGTGTCATTTTTAAACAGATTAGAAGAATATTTAGATATCAACATATCATAGGTGATGCCTCTACACATGTGATTTAAGAAGTAGATACAGTGTTCACCACATGTGACCGATGTGACATCCTGAACTTGTTTGTCTGATAAATGTATCTCGTCACATGACATGTTTAAAAAGTCATAAATCGATTTAGGAAATATTGAATGATTTGGAGCATTTCCAAAACTGTCAAAAAAACACCCAACTCTCTCCAATATATAAACTGCCAGCCAATGCTCTCCAGGCTGGTCAGAGGGGTGTGTGTTAATTATCATAGCACTAGGTCTTATTTGTAGAGGTTGCTGGGGCAGTTTATCACAAGCCAAAACACCTGGCTGTCAGTTCCACAGTATTCATGATGCTTAATAGTAATAAACTAAAACCTGTCTGCGATGGGACACTTAAATCATACTATCATATACCGCATAAATTATTAGATTGATGGTATTAGGCAGCGGGTTCCTGAAACGTGTCTCCAGGCGTATGTTACCACTCTTGATCAATGATAGATGCTGACAATTATCCTCGTCAGGTGTCAGATTAAATGCATAAAGAGTGTACCCTCTCAGGAAATCGTTTCGATCAATGGCCATAGCACTGTTCTTTAAATGTCTCCCTGTTGATAACACCAGTTGATAGAATTCACGAGTTACGCAACCATTAGGGAAGTCCGGTTGTAATGGTTTGGTGGGGAACTGGACACCGTCAACATATATTGCCAGATATTCTAGATTATAATTCTTAAAATTGAATGGGTTCTTGCCATAGTCACCCGTAAAAGAGTCATTATCAACCATCGCTACCACCACAGACTATGTTATTGTTTGACTAAAACCCCTTGCTTGACTAAATAAAAATGATTGTAATGATACATGAACTCTGATAATTTATTTGACCAACATTTTATTGACTTGCACAATCTTACACAATTGTCTGAACATGTTGAACACAACTAAACACATTATGAACACACACACACACGGTTGCAACTTTTTCACAAAACGTGTTACCATTGTGTCATTTTTAAACAGATTAGAAGAATATTTAGATATCAACATATCATAGGTGATGCCTGTACACATGTGATTTAAGAAGTAGATACAGTGTTCACCACATGTGACCGATGTGACATCCTGAACTTGTTTGTCTGATAAATGTATCTCGTCACATGACATGTTTAAAAAGTCATAAATCGATTTAGGAAATATTGAATGATTTGGAGCATTTCCAAAACTGTCAAAAAAACACCCAACTCTCTCCAATATTTAAACTGCCAGCCAATGCTCTCCAGGCTGGTCAGAGGGGTGTGTGTTAATTATCATAGCACTAGGTCTTATTTGTAGAGGTTGCTGGGGCAGTTTATCACAAGCCAAAACACCTGGCTGTCAGTTCCACAGTATTCATGATGCTTAATAGTAATCAACTAAAACCTGTCTGCGATGGGACACTTAAATCATACTATCATATACCGCATAAATTATTAGATTGATGGTATTAGGCAGCGGGTTCCTGAAACGTGTCTCCAGGCGTATGTTACCACTCTTGATCAATGATAGATGCTGACAATTATCCTCGTCAGGTGTCAGATTAAATGCATAAAGAGTGTACCCTCTCAGGAAATCGTTTCGATCAATGGCCATAGCACTGTTCTTTAAATGTCTCCCTGTTGATAACACCAGTTGATAGAATTCACGAGTTACGCAACCATTAGGGAAGTCCGGTTGTAATGGTTTGGTGGGGAACTGGACACCGTCAACATATATTGCCAGATATTCTAGATTATAATTCTTAAAATTGAATGGGTTCTTGCCATAGTCACCCGTAAAAGAGTCATTATCAACCATCGCTACCACCACAGACTATGTTATTGTTTGACTAAAACCCCTTGCTTGACTAAATAAAAATGATTGTAATGATACATGAACTCTGATAATTTATTTGACCAACATTTTATTGACTTGCACAATCTTACACAATTGTCTGAACATGTTGAACACAACTAAACACATTATGAACACACACACACGGTTGCAACTTTTTCACAAAACGTGTTACCATTGTGTCATTTTTAAACAGATTAGAAGAATATTTAGATATCAACATATCATAGGTGATGCCTCTACACATGTGATTTAAGAAGTAGATACAGTGTTCACCACATGTGACCGATGTGACATCCTGAACTTGTTTGTCTGATAAATGTATCTCGTCACATGACATGTTTAAAAAGTCATAAATCGATTTAGGAAATATTGAATGATTTGGAGCATTTCCAAAACTGTCAAAAAAACACCCAACTCTCTCCAATATATAAACTGCCAGCCAATGCTCTCCAGGCTGGTCAGAGGGGTGTGTGTTAATTATCATAGCACTAGGTCTTATTTGTAGAGGTTGCTGGGGCAGTTTATCACAAGCCAAAACACCTGGCTGTCAGTTCCACAGTATTCATGATGCTTAATAGTAATAAACTAAAACCTGTCTGCGATGGGACACTTAAATCATACTATCATATACCGCATAAATTATTAGATTGATGGTATTAGGCAGCGGGTTCCTGAAACGTGTCTCCAGGCGTATGTTACCACTCTTGATCAATGATAGATGCTGACAATTATCCTCGTCAGGTGTCAGATTAAATGCATAAAGAGTGTACCCTCTCAGGAAATCGTTTCGATCAATGGCCATAGCACTGTTCTTTAAATGTCTCCCTGTTGATAACACCAGTTGATAGAATTCACGAGTTACGCAACCATTAGGGAAGTCCGGTTGTAATGGTTTGGTGGGGAACTGGACACCGTCAACATATATTGCCAGATATTCTAGATTATAATTCTTAAAATTGAATGGGTTCTTGCCATAGTCACCCGTAAAAGAGTCATTATCAACCATCGCTACCACCACAGACTATGTTATTGTTTGACTAAAACCCCTTGCTTGACTAAATAAAAATGATTGTAATGATACATGAACTCTGATAATTTATTTGACCAACATTTTATTGACTTGCACAATCTTACACAATTGTCTGAACATGTTGAACACAACTAAACACATTATGAACACACACACACACGGTTGCAACTTTTTCACAAAACGTGTTACCATTGTGTCATTTTTAAACAGATTAGAAGAATATTTAGATATCAACATATCATAGGTGATGCCTCTACACATGTGATTTAAGAAGTAGATACAGTGTTCACCACATGTGACCGATGTGACATCCTGAACTTGTTTGTCTGATAAATGTATCTCGTCACATGAAATGTTTAAAAAGTCATAAATCGATTTAGGAAATATTGAATGATTTGGAGCATTTCCAAAACTGTCAAAAAAACACCCAACTCTCTCCAATATATAAACTGCCAGCCAATGCTCTCCAGGCTGGTCAGAGGGGTGTGTGTTAATTATCATAGCACTAGGTCTTATTTGTAGAGGTTGCTGGGGCAGTTTATCACAAGCCAAAACACCTGGCTGTCAGTTCCACAGTATTCATGATGCTTAATAGTAATAAACTAAAACCTGTCTGCGATGGGACACTTAAATCATACTATCATATACCGCATAAATTATTAGATTGATGGTATTAGGCAGCGGGTTCCTGAAACGTGTCTCCAGGCGTATGTTACCACTCTTGATCAATGATAGATGGTGACAATTATCCTCGTCAGGTGTCAGATTAAATGCATAAAGAGTGTACCCTCTCAGGAAATCGTTTCGATCAATGGCCATAGCACTGTTCTTTAAATGTCTCCCTGTTGATAACACCAGTTGATAGAATTCACGAGTTACGCAACCATTAGGGAAGTCCGGTTGTAATGGTTTGGTGGGGAACTGGACACCGTCAACATATATTGCCAGATATTCTAGATTATAATTCTTAAAATTGAATGGGTTCTTGCCATAGTCACCCGTAAAAGAGTCATTATCAACCATCGCTACCACCACAGACTATGTTATTGTTTGACTAAAACCCCTTGCTTGACTAAATAAAAATGATTGTAATGATACATGAACTCTGATAATTTATTTGACCAACATTTTATTGACTTGCACAATCTTACACAATTGTCTGAACATGTTGAACACAACTGAACACATTATGAACACACACACACGGTTGCAACTTTTTCACAAAACGTGTTACCATTGTGTCATTTTTAAACAGATTAGAAGAATATTTAGATATCAACATATCATAGGTGATGCCTCTACACATGTGATTTAAGAAGTAGATACAGTGTTCACCACATGTGACCGATGTGACATCCTGAACTTGTTTGTCTGATAAATGTATCTCGTCACATGACATGTTTAAAAAGTCATAAATCGATTTAGGAAATATTGAATGATTTGGAGCATTTCCAAAACTGTCAAAAAAACACCCAACTCTCTCCAATATATAAACTGCCAGCCAATGCTCTCCAGGCTGGTCAGAGGGGTGTGTGTTAATTATCATAGCACTAGGTCTTATTTGTAGAGGTTGCTGGGGCAGTTTATCACAAGCCAAAACACCTGGCTGTCAGTTCCACAGTATTCATGATGCTTAATAGTAATCAACTAAAACCTGTCTGCGATGGGACACTTAAATCATACTATCATATACCGCATAAATTATTAGATTGATGGTATTAGGCAGCGGGTTCCTGAAACGTGTCTCCAGGCGTATGTTACCACTCTTGATCAATGATAGATGCTGACAATTATCCTCGTCAGGTGTCAGATTAAATGCATAAAGAGTGTACCCTCTCAGGAAATCGTTTCGATCAATGGCCATAGCACTGTTCTTTAAATGTCTCCCTGTTGATAACACCAGTTGATAGAATTCACGAGTTACGCAACCATTAGGGAAGTCCGGTTGTAATGGTTTGGTGGGGAACTGGACACCGTCAACATATATTGCCAGATATTCTAGATTATAATTCTTAAAATTGAATGGGTTCTTGCCATAGTCACCCGTAAAAGAGTCATTATCAACCATCGCTACCACCACAGACTATGTTATTGTTTGACTAAAACCCCTTGCTTGACTAAATAAAAATGATTGTAATGATACATGAACTCTGATAATTTATTTGACCAACATTTTATTGACTTGCACAATCTTACACAATTGTCTGAACATGTTGAACACAACTAAACACATTATGAACACACACACACGGTTGCAACTTTTTCACAAAACGTGTTACCTTTGTGTCATTTTTAAACAGATTAGAAGAATATTTAGATATCAACATATCATAGGTGATGCCTCTACACATGTGATTTAAGAAGTAGATACAGTGTTCACCACATGTGACCGATGTGACATCCTGAACTTGTTTGTCTGATAAATGTATCTCGTCACATGACATGTTTAAAAAGTCATAAATCGATTTAGGAAATATTGAATGATTTGGAGCATTTCCAAAACTGTCAAAAAAACACCCAACTCTCTCCAATATATAAACTGCCAGCCAATGCTCTCCAGGCTGGTCAGAGGGGTGTGTGTTAATTATCATAGCACTAGGTCTTATTTGTAGAGGTTGCTGGGGCAGTTTATCACAAGCCAAAACACCTGGCTGTCAGTTCCACAGTATTCATGATGCTTAATAGTAATAAACTAAAACCTGTCTGCGATGGGACACTTAAATCATACTATCATATACCGCATAAATTATTAGATTGATGGTATTAGGCAGCGGGTTCCTGAAACGTGTCTCCACGCGTATGTTACCACTCTTGATCAATGATAGATGCTGACAATTATCCTCGTCAGGTGTCAGATTAAATGCATAAAGAGTGTACCCTCTCAGGAAATCGTTTCGATCAATGGCCATAGCACTGTTCTTTAAATGTCTCCCTGTTGATAACACCAGTTGATAGAATTCACGAGTTACGCAACCATTAGGGAAGTCCGGTTGTAATGGTTTGGTGGGGAACTGGACACCGTCAACATATATTGCCAGATATTCTAGATTATAATTCTTAAAATTGAATGGGTTCTTGCCATAGTCACCCGTAAAAGAGTCATTATCAACCATCGCTACCACCACAGACTATGTTATTGTTTGACTAAAACCCCTTGCTTGACTAAATAAAAATGATTGTAATGATACATGAACTCTGATAATTTATTTGACCAACATTTTATTGACTTGCACAATCTTACACAATTGTCTGAACATGTTGAACACAACTAAACACATTATGAACACACACACACGGTTGCAACTTTTTCACAAAACGTGTTACCATTGTGTCATTTTTAAACAGATTAGAAGAATATTTAGATATCAACATATCATAGGTGATGCCTCTACACATGTGATTTAAGAAGTAGATACAGTGTTCACCACATGTGACCGATGTGACATCCTGAACTTGTTTGTCTGATAAATGTATCTCGTCACATGACATGTTTAAAAAGTCATAAATCGATTTAGGAAATATTGAATGATTTGGAGCATTTCCAAAACTGTCAAAAAAACACCCAACTCTCTCCAATATATAAACTGCCAGCCAATGCTCTCCAGGCTGGTCAGAGGGGTGTGTGTTAATTATCATAGCACTAGGTCTTATTTGTAGAGGTTGCTGGGGCAGTTTATCACAAGCCAAAACACCTGGCTGTCAGTTCCACAGTATTCATGATGCTTAATAGTAATAAACTAAAACCTGTCTGCGATGGGACACTTAAATCATACTATCATATACCGCATAAATTATTAGATTGATGGTATTAGGCAGCGGGTTCCTGAAACGTGTCTCCAGGCGTATGTTACCACTCTTGATCAATGATAGATGCTGACAATTATCCTCGTCAGGTGTCAGATTAAATGCATAAAGAGTGTACCCTCTCAGGAAATCGTTTCGATCAATGGCCATAGCACTGTTCTTTAAATGTCTCCCTGTTGATAACACCAGTTGATAGAATTCACGAGTTACGCAACCATTAGGGAAGTCCGGTTGTAATGGTTTGGTGGGGAACTGGACACCGTCAACATATATTGCCAGATATTCTAGATTATAATTCTTAAAATTGAATGGGTTCTTGCCATAGTCACCCGTAAAAGAGTCATTATCAACCATCGCTACCACCACAGACTATGTTATTGTTTGACTAAAACCCCTTGCTTGACTAAATAAAAATGATTGTAATGATACATGAACTCTGATAATTTATTTGACCAACATTTTATTGACTTGCACAATCTTACACAATTGTCTGAACATGTTGAACACAACTAAACACATTATGAACACACACACACGGTTGCAACTTTTTCACAAAACGTGTTACCATTGTGTCATTTTTAAACAGATTAGAAGAATATTTAGATATCAACATATCATAGGTGATGCCTCTACACATGTGATTTAAGAAGTAGATACAGTGTTCACCACATGTGACCGATGTGACATCCTGAACTTGTTTGTCTGATAAATGTATCTCGTCACATGACATGTTTAAAAAGTCATAAATCGATTTAGGAAATATTGAATGATTTGGAGCATTTCCAAAACTGTCAAAAAAACACCCAACTCTCTCCAATATATAAACTGCCAGCCAATGCTCTCCAGGCTGGTCAGAGGGGTGTGTGTTAATTATCATAGCACTAGGTCTTATTTGTAGAGGTTGCTGGGGCAGTTTATCACAAGCCAAAACACCTGGCTGTCAGTTCCACAGTATTCATGATGCTTAATAGTAATAAACTAAAACCTGTCTGCGATGGGACACTTAAATCATACTATCATATACCGCATAAATTATTAGATTGATGGTATTAGGCAGCGGGTTCCTGAAACGTGTCTCCAGGCGTATGTTACCACTCTTGATCAATGATAGATGCTGACAATTATCCTCGTCAGGTGTCAGATTAAATGCATAAAGAGTGTACCCTCTCAGGAAATCGTTTCGATCAATGGCCATAGCACTGTTCTTTAAATGTCTCCCTGTTGATAACACCAGTTGATAGAATTCACGAGTTACGCAACCATTAGGGAAGTCCGGTTGTAATGGTTTGGTGGGGAACTGGACACCGTCAACATATATTGCCAGATATTCTAGATTATAATTCTTAAAATTGAATGGGTTCTTGCCATAGTCACCCGTAAAAGAGTCATTATCAACCATCGCTACCACCACAGACTATGTTATTGTTTGACTAAAACCCCTTGCTTGACTAAATAAAAATGATTGTAATGATACATGAACTCTGATAATTTATTTGACCAACATTTTATTGACTTGCACAATCTTACACAATTGTCTGAACATGTTGAACACAACTAAACACATTATGAACACACACACACACGGTTGCAACTTTTTCACAAAACGTGTTACCATTGTGTCATTTTTAAACAGATTAGAAGAATATTTAGATATCAACATATCATAGGTGATGCCTCTACACATGTGATTTAAGAAGTAGATACAGTGTTCACCACATGTGACCGATGTGACATCCTGAACTTGTTTGTCTGATAAATGTATCTCGTCACATGACATGTTTAAAAAGTCATAAATCGATTTAGGAAATATTGAATGATTTGGAGCATTTCCAAAACTGTCAAAAAAACACCCAACTCTCTCCAATATATAAACTGCCAGCCAATGCTCTCCAGGCTGGTCAGAGGGGTGTGTGTTAATTATCATAGCACTAGGTCTTATTTGTAGAGGTTGCTGGGGCAGTTTATCACAAGCCAAAACACCTGGCTGTCAGTTCCACAGTATTCATGATGCTTAATAGTAATCAACTAAAACCTGTCTGCGATGGGACACTTAAATCATACTATCATATACCGCATAAATTATTAGATTGATGGTATTAGGCAGCGGGTTCCTGAAACGTGTCTCCAGGCGTATGTTACCACTCTTGATCAATGATAGATGCTGACAATTATCCTCGTCAGGTGTCAGATTAAATGCATAAAGAGTGTACCCTCTCAGGAAATCGTTTCGATCAATGGCCATAGCACTGTTCTTTAAATGTCTCCCTGTTGATAACACCAGTTGATAGAATTCACGAGTTACGCAACCATTAGGGAAGTCCGGTTGTAATGGTTTGGTGGGGAACTGGACACCGTCAACATATATTGCCAGATATTCTAGATTATAATTCTTAAAATTGAATGGGTTCTTGCCATAGTCACCCGTAAAAGAGTCATTATCAACCATCGCTACCACCACAGACTATGTTATTGTTTGACTAAAACCCCTTGCTTGACTAAATAAAAATGATTGTAATGATACATGAACTCTGATAATTTATTTGACCAACATTTTATTGACTTGCACAATCTTACACAATTGTCTGAACATGTTGAACACAACTAAACACATTATGAACACACACACACGGTTGCAACTTTTTCACAAAACGTGTTACCATTGTGTCATTTTTAAACAGATTAGAAGAATATTTAGATATCAACATATCATAGGTGATGCCTCTACACATGTGATTTAAGAAGTAGATACAGTGTTCACCACATGTGACCGATGTGACATCCTGAACTTGTTTGTCTGATAAATGTATCTCGTCACATGACATGTTTAAAAAGTCATAAATCGATTTAGGAAATATTGAATGATTTGGAGCATTTCCAAAACTGTCAAAAAAACACCCAACTCTCTCCAATATATAAACTGCCAGCCAATGCTCTCCAGGCTGGTCAGAGGGGTGTGTGTTAATTATCATAGCACTAGGTCTTATTTGTAGAGGTTGCTGGGGCAGTTTATCACAAGCCAAAACACCTGGCTGTCAGTTCCACAGTATTCATGATGCTTAATAGTAATAAACTAAAACCTGTCTGCGATGGGACACTTAAATCATACTATCATATACCGCATAAATTATTAGATTGATGGTATTAGGCAGCGGGTTCCTGAAACGTGTCTCCAGGCGTATGTTACCACTCTTGATCAATGATAGATGCTGACAATTATCCTCGTCAGGTGTCAGATTAAATGCATAAAGAGTGTACCCTCTCAGGAAATCGTTTCGATCAATGGCCATAGCACTGTTCTTTAAATGTCTCCCTGTTGATAACACCAGTTGATAGAATTCACGAGTTACGCAACCATTAGGGAAGTCCGGTTGTAATGGTTTGGTGGGGAACTGGACACCGTCAACATATATTGCCAGATATTCTAGATTATAATTCTTAAAATTGAATGGGTTCTTGCCATAGTCACCCGTAAAAGAGTCATTATCAACCATCGCTACCACCACAGACTATGTTATTGTTTGACTAAAACCCCTTGCTTGACTAAATAAAAATGATTGTAATGATACATGAACTCTGATAATTTATTTGACCAACATTTTATTGACTTGCACAATCTTACACAATTGTCTGAACATGTTGAACACAACTAAACACATTATGAACACACACACACGGTTGCAACTTTTTCACAAAACGTGTTACCATTGTGTCATTTTTAAACAGATTAGAAGAATATTTAGATATCAACATATCATAGGTGATGCCTCTACACATGTGATTTAAGAAGTAGATACAGTGTTCACCACATGTGACCGATGTGACATCCTGAACTTGTTTGTCTGATAAATGTATCTCGTCACATGACATGTTTAAAAAGTCATAAATCGATTTAGGAAATATTGAATGATTTGGAGCATTTCCAAAACTGTCAAAAAAACACCCAACTCTCTCCAATATATAAACTGCCAGCCAATGCTCTCCAGGCTGGTCAGAGGGGTGTGTGTTAATTATCATAGCACTAGGTCTTATTTGTAGAGGTTGCTGGGGCAGTTTATCACAAGCCAAAACACCTGGCTGTCAGTTCCACAGTATTCATGATGCTTAATAGTAATAAACTAAAACCTGTCTGCGATGGGACACTTAAATCATACTATCATATACCGCATAAATTATTAGATTGATGGTATTAGGCAGCGGGTTCCTGAAACGTGTCTCCAGGCGTATGTTACCACTCTTGATCAATGATAGATGCTGACAATTATCCTCGTCAGGTGTCAGATTAAATGCATAAAGAGTGTACCCTCTCAGGAAATCGTTTCGATCAATGGCCATAGCACTGTTCTTTAAATGTCTCCCTGTTGATAACACCAGTTGATAGAATTCACGAGTTACGCAACCATTAGGGAAGTCCGGTTGCAATGGTTTGGTGGGGAACTGGACACCGTCAACATATATTGCCAGATATTCTAGATTATAATTCTTAAAATTGAATGGGTTCTTGCCATAGTCACCCGTAAAAGAGTCATTATCAACCATCGCTACCACCACAGACTATGTTATTGTTTGACTAAAACCCCTTGCTTGACTAAATAAAAATGATTGTAATGATACATGAACTCTGATAATTTATTTGACCAACATTTTATTGACTTGCACAATCTTACACAATTGTCTGAACATGTTGAACACAACTAAACACATTATGAACACACACACACACACGGTTGCAACTTTTTCACAAAACGTGTTACCATTGTGTCATTTTTAAACAGATTAGAAGAATATTTAGATATCAACATATCATAGGTGATGCCTCTACACATGTGATTTAAGAAGTAGATACAGTGTTCACCACATGTGACCGATGTGACATCCTGAACTTGTTTGTCTGATAAATGTATCTCGTCACATGACATGTTTAAAAAGTCATAAATCGATTTAGGAAATATTGAATGATTTGGAGCATTTCCAAAACTGTCAAAAAAACACCCAACTCTCTCCAATATATAAACTGCCAGCCAATGCTCTCCAGGCTGGTCAGAGGGGTGTGTGTTAATTATCATAGCACTAGGTCTTATTTGTAGAGGTTGCTGGGGCAGTTTATCACAAGCCAAAACACCTGGCTGTCAGTTCCACAGTATTCATGATGCTTAATAGTAATCAACTAAAACCTGTCTGCGATGGGACACTTAAATCATACTATCATATACCGCATAAATTATTAGATTGATGGTATTAGGCAGCGGGTTCCTGAAACGTGTCTCCAGGCGTATGTTACCACTCTTGATCAATGATAGATGCTGACAATTATCCTCGTCAGGTGTCAGATTAAATGCATAAAGAGTGTACCCTCTCAGGAAATCGTTTCGATCAATGGCCATAGCACTGTTCTTTAAATGTCTCCCTGTTGATAACACCAGTTGATAGAATTCACGAGTTACGCAACCATTAGGGAAGTCCGGTTGTAATGGTTTGGTGGGGAACTGGACACCGTCAACATATATTGCCAGATATTCTAGATTATAATTCTTAAAATTGAATGGGTTCTTGCCATAGTCACCCGTAAAAGAGTCATTATCAACCATCGCTACCACCACAGACTATGTTATTGTTTGACTAAAACCCCTTGCTTGACTAAATAAAAATGATTGTAATGATACATGAACTCTGATAATTTATTTGACCAACATTTTATTGACTTGCACAATCTTACACAATTGTCTGAACATGTTGAACACAACTAAACACATTATGAACACACACACACGGTTGCAACTTTTTCACAAAACGTGTTACCATTGTGTCATTTTTAAACAGATTAGAAGAATATTTAGATATCAACATATCATAGGTGATGCCTCTACACATGTGATTTAAGAAGTAGATACAGTGTTCACCACATGTGACCGATGTGACATCCTGAACTTGTTTGTCTGATAAATGTATCTCGTCACATGACATGTTTAAAAAGTCATAAATCGATTTAGGAAATATTGAATGATTTGGAGCATTTCCAAAACTGTCAAAAAAACACCCAACTCTCTCCAATATATAAACTGCCAGCCAATGCTCTCCAGGCTGGTCAGAGGGGTGTGTGTTAATTATCATAGCACTAGGTCTTATTTGTAGAGGTTGCTGGGGCAGTTTATCACAAGCCAAAACACCTGGCTGTCAGTTCCACAGTATTCATGATGCTTAATAGTAATAAACTAAAACCTGTCTGCGATGGGACACTTAAATCATACTATCATATACCGCATAAATTATTAGATTGATGGTATTAGGCAGCGGGTTCCTGAAACGTGTCTCCAGGCGTATGTTACCACTCTTGATCAATGATAGATGCTGACAATTATCCTCGTCAGGTGTCAGATTAAATGCATAAAGAGTGTACCCTCTCAGGAAATCGTTTCGATCAATGGCCATAGCACTGTTCTTTAAATGTCTCCCTGTTGATAACACCAGTTGATAGAATTCACGAGTTACGCAACCATTAGGGAAGTCCGGTTGTAATGGTTTGGTGGGGAACTGGACACCGTCAACATATATTGCCAGATATTCTAGATTATAATTCTTAAAATTGAATGGGTTCTTGCCATAGTCACCCGTAAAAGAGTCATTATCAACCATCGCTACCACCACAGACTATGTTATTGTTTGACTAAAACCCCTTGCTTGACTAAATAAAAATGATTGTAATGATACATGAACTCTGATAATTTATTTGACCAACATTTTATTGACTTGCACAATCTTACACAATTGTCTGAACATGTTGAACACAACTAAACACATTATGAACACACACACACACGGTTGCAACTTTTTCACAAAACGTGTTACCATTGTGTCATTTTTAAACAGATTAGAAGAATATTTAGATATCAACATATCATAGGTGATGCCTCTACACATGTGATTTAAGAAGTAGATACAGTGTTCACCACATGTGACCGATGTGACATCCTGAACTTGTTTGTCTGATAAATGTATCTCGTCACATGACATGTTTAAAAAGTCATAAATCGATTTAGGAAATATTGAATGATTTGGAGCATTTCCAAAACTGTCAAAAAAACACCCAACTCTCTCCAATATATAAACTGCCAGCCAATGCTCTCCAGGCTGGTCAGAGGGGTGTGTGTTAATTATCATAGCACTAGGTCTTATTTGTAGAGGTTGCTGGGGCAGTTTATCACAAGCCAAAACACCTGGCTGTCAGTTCCACAGTATTCATGATGCTTAATAGTAATAAACTAAAACCTGTCTGCGATGGGACACTTAAATCATACTATCATATACCGCATAAATTATTAGATTGATGGTATTAGGCAGCGGGTTCCTGAAACGTGTCTCCAGGCGTATGTTACCACTCTTGATCAATGATAGATGCTGACAATTATCCTCGTCAGGTGTCAGATTAAATGCATAAAGAGTGTACCCTCTCAGGAAATCGTTTTGATCAATGGCCATAGCACTGTTCTTTAAATGTCTCCCTGTTGATAACACCAGTTGATAGAATTCACGAGTTACGCAACCATTAGGGAAGTCCGGTTGTAATGGTTTGGTGGGGAACTGGACACCGTCAACATATATTGCCAGATATTCTAGATTATAATTCTTAAAATTGAATGGGTTCTTGCCATAGTCACCCGTAAAAGAGTCATTATCAACCATCGCTACCACCACAGACTATGTTATTGTTTGACTAAAACCCCTTGCTTGACTAAATAAAAATGATTGTAATGATACATGAACTCTGATAATTTATTTGACCAACATTTTATTGACTTGCACAATCTTACACAATTGTCTGAACATGTTGAACACAACTAAACACATTATGAACACACACACACACGGTTGCAACTTTTTCACAAAACGTGTTACCATTGTGTCATTTTTAAACAGATTAGAAGAATATTTAGATATCAACATATCATAGGTGATGCCTCTACACATGTGATTTAAGAAGTAGATACAGTGTTCACCACATGTGACCGATGTGACATCCTGAACTTGTTTGTCTGATAAATGTATCTCGTCACATGACATGTTTAAAAAGTCATAAATCGATTTAGGAAATATTGAATGATTTGGAGCATTTCCAAAACTGTCAAAAAAACACCCAACTCTCTCCAATATATAAACTGCCAGCCAATGCTCTCCAGGCTGGTCAGAGGGGTGTGTGTTAATTATCATAGCACTAGGTCTTATTTGTAGAGGTTGCTGGGGCAGTTTATCACAAGCCAAAACACCTGGCTGTCAGTTCCACAGTATTCATGATGCTTAATAGTAATAAACTAAAACCTGTCTGCGATGGGACACTTAAATCATACTATCATATACCGCATAAATTATTAGATTGATGGTATTAGGCAGCGGGTTCCTGAAACGTGTCTCCAGGCGTATGTTACCACTCTTGATCAATGATAGATGCTGACAATTATCCTCGTCAGGTGTCAGATTAAATGCATAAAGAGTGTACCCTCTCAGGAAATCGTTTCGATCAATGGCCATAGCACTGTTCTTTAAATGTCTCCCTGTTGATAACACCAGTTGATAGAATTCACGAGTTACGCAACCATTAGGGAAGTCCGGTTGTAATGGTTTGGTGGGGAACTGGACACCGTCAACATATATTGCCAGATATTCTAGATTATAATTCTTAAAATTGAATGGGTTCTTGCCATAGTCACCCGTAAAAGAGTCATTATCAACCATCGCTACCACCACAGACTATGTTATTGTTTGACTAAAACCCCTTGCTTGACTAAATAAAAATGATTGTAATGATACATGAACTCTGATAATTTATTTGACCAACATTTTATTGACTTGCACAATCTTACACAATTGTCTGAACATGTTGAACACAACTAAACACATTATGAACACACACACACACGGTTGCAACTTTTTCACAAAACGTGTTACCATTGTGTCATTTTTAAACAGATTAGAAGAATATTTAGATATCAACATATCATAGGTGATGCCTCTACACATGTGATTTAAGAAGTAGATACAGTGTTCACCACATGTGACCGATGTGACATCCTGAACTTGTTTGTCTGATAAATGTATCTCGTCACATGACATGTTTAAAAAGTCATAAATCGATTTAGGAAATATTGAATGATTTGGAGCATTTCCAAAACTGTCAAAAAAACACCCAACTCTCTCCAATATATAAACTGCCAGCCAATGCTCTCCAGGCTGGTCAGAGGGGTGTGTGTTAATTATCATAGCACTAGGTCTTATTTGTAGAGGTTGCTGGGGCAGTTTATCACAAGCCAAAACACCTGGCTGTCAGTTCCACAGTATTCATGATGCTTAATAGTAATAAACTAAAACCTGTCTGCGATGGGACACTTAAATCATACTATCATATACCGCATAAATTATTAGATTGATGGTATTAGGCAGCGGGTTCCTGAAACGTGTCTCCAGGCGTATGTTACCACTCTTGATCAATGATAGATGCTGACAATTATCCTCGTCAGGTGTCAGATTAAATGCATAAAGAGTGTACCCTCTCAGGAAATCGTTTCGATCAATGGCCATAGCACTGTTCTTTAAATGTCTCCCTGTTGATAACACCAGTTGATAGAATTCACGAGTTACGCAACCATTAGGGAAGTCCGGTTGTAATGGTTTGGTGGGGAACTGGACACCGTCAACATATATTGCCAGATATTCTAGATTATAATTCTTAAAATTGAATGGGTTCTTGCCATAGTCACCCGTAAAAGAGTCATTATCAACCATCGCTACCACCACAGACTATGTTATTGTTTGACTAAAACCCCTTGCTTGACTAAATAAAAATGATTGTAATGATACATGAACTCTGATAATTTATTTGACCAACATTTTATTGACTTGCACAATCTTACACAATTGTCTGAACATGTTGAACACAACTAAACACATTATGAACACACACACACACGGTTGCAACTTTTTCACAAAACGTGTTACCATTGTGTCATTTTTAAACAGATTAGAAGAATATTTAGATATCAACATATCATAGGTGATGCCTCTACACATGTAATTTAAGAAGTAGATACAGTGTTCACCACATGTGACCGATGTGACATCCTGAACTTGTTTGTCTGATAAATGTATCTCGTCACATGACATGTTTAAAAAGTCATAAATCGATTTAGGAAATATTGAATGATTTGGAGCATTTCCAAAACTGTCAAAAAAAACACCCAACTCTCTCCAATATATAAACTGCCAGCCAATGCTCTCCAGGCTGGTCAGAGGGGTGTGTGTTAATTATCATAGCACTAGGTCTTATTTGTAGAGGTTGCTGGGGCAGTTTATCACAAGCCAAAACACCTGGCTGTCAGTTCCACAGTATTCATGATGCTTAATAGTAATAAACTAAAACCTGTCTGCGATGGGACACTTAAATCATACTATCATATACCGCATAAATTATTAGATTGATGGTATTAGGCAGCGGGTTCCTGAAACGTGTCTCCAGGCGTATGTTACCACTCTTGATCAATGATAGATGCTGACAATTATCCTCGTCAGGTGTCAGATTAAATGCATAAAGAGTGTACCCTCTCAGGAAATCGTTTCGATCAATGGCCATAGCACTGTTCTTTAAATGTCTCCCTGTTGATAACACCAGTTGATAGAATTCACGAGTTACGCAACCATTAGGGAAGTCCGGTTGTAATGGTTTGGTGGGGAACTGGACACCGTCAACATATATTGCCAGATATTCTAGATTATAATTCTTAAAATTGAATGGGTTCTTGCCATAGTCACCCGTAAAAGAGTCATTATCAACCATCGCTACCACCACAGACTATGTTATTGTTTGACTAAAACCCCTTGCTTGACTAAATAAAAATGATTGTAATGATACATGAACTCTGATAATTTATTTGACCAACATTTTATTGACTTGCACAATCTTACACAATTGTCTGAACATGTTGAACACAACTAAACACATTATGAACACACACACACACACGGTTGCAACTTTTTCACAAAACGTGTTACCATTGTGTCATTTTTAAACAGATTAGAAGAATATTTAGATATCAACATATCATAGGTGATGCCTCTACACATGTGATTTAAGAAGTAGATACAGTGTTCACCACATGTGACCGATGTGACATCCTGAACTTGTTTGTCTGATAAATGTATCTCGTCACATGACATGTTTAAAAAGTCATAAATCGATTTAGGAAATATTGAATGATTTGGAGCATTTCCAAAACTGTCAAAAAAACACCCAACTCTCTCCAATATATAAACTGCCAGCCAATGCTCTCCAGGCTGGTCAGAGGGGTGTGTGTTAATTATCATAGCACTAGGTCTTATTTGTAGAGGTTGCTGGGGCAGTTTATCACAAGCCAAAACACCTGGCTGTCAGTTCCACAGTATTCATGATGCTTAATAGTAATAAACTAAAACCTGTCTGCGATGGGACACTTAAATCATACTATCATATACCGCATAAATTATTAGATTGATGGTATTAGGCAGCGGGTTCCTGAAACGTGTCTCCAGGCGTATGTTACCACTCTTGATCAATGATAGATGCTGACAATTATCCTCGTCAGGTGTCAGATTAAATGCATAAAGAGTGTACCCTCTCAGGAAATCGTTTCGATCAATGGCCATAGCACTGTTCTTTAAATGTCTCCCTGTTGATAACACCAGTTGATAGAATTCACGAGTTACGCAACCATTAGGGAAGTCCGGTTGTAATGGTTTGGTGGGGAACTGGACACCGTCAACATATATTGCCAGATATTCTAGATTATAATTCTTAAAATTGAATGGGTTCTTGCCATAGTCACCCGTAAAAGAGTCATTATCAACCATCGCTACCACCACAGACTATGTTATTGTTTGACTAAAACCCCTTGCTTGACTAAATAAAAATGATTGTAATGATACATGAACTCTGATAATTTATTTGACCAACATTTTATTGACTTGCACAATCTTACACAATTGTCTGAACATGTTGAACACAACTAAACACATTATGAACACACACACACACGGTTGCAACTTTTTCACAAAACGTGTTACCATTGTGTCATTTTTAAACAGATTAGAAGAATATTTAGATATCAACATATCATAGGTGATGCCTCTACACATGTGATTTAAGAAGTAGATACAGTGTTCACCACATGTGACCGATGTGACATCCTGAACTTGTTTGTCTGATAAATGTATCTCGTCACATGACATGTTTAAAAAGTCATAAATCGATTTAGGAAATATTGAATGATTTGGAGCATTTCCAAAACTGTCAAAAAAACACCCAACTCTCTCCAATATATAAACTGCCAGCCAATGCTCTCCAGGCTGGTCAGAGGGGTGTGTGTTAATTATCATAGCACTAGGTCTTATTTGTAGAGGTTGCTGGGGCAGTTTATCACAAGCCAAAACACCTGGCTGTCAGTTCCACAGTATTCATGATGCTTAATAGTAATAAACTAAAACCTGTCTGCGATGGGACACTTAAATCATACTATCATATACCGCATAAATTATTAGATTGATGGTATTAGGCAGCGGGTTCCTGAAACGTGTCTCCAGGCGTATGTTACCACTCTTGATCAATGATAGATGCTGACAATTATCCTCGTCAGGTGTCAGATTAAATGCATAAAGAGTGTACCCTCTCAGGAAATCGTTTCGATCAATGGCCATAGCACTGTTCTTTAAATGTCTCCCTGTTGATAACACCAGTTGATAGAATTCACGAGTTACGCAACCATTAGGGAAGTCCGGTTGTAATGGTTTGGTGGGGAACTGGACACCGTCAACATATATTGCCAGATATTCTAGATTATAATTCTTAAAATTGAATGGGTTCTTGCCATAGTCACCCGTAAAAGAGTCATTATCAACCATCGCTACCACCACAGACTATGTTATTGTTTGACTAAAACCCCTTGCTTGACTAAATAAAAATGATTGTAATGATACATGAACTCTGATAATTTATTTGACCAACATTTTATTGACTTGCACAATCTTACACAATTGTCTGAACATGTTGAACACAACTAAACACATTATGAACACACACACACACGGTTGCAACTTTTTCACAAAACGTGTTACCATTGTGTCATTTTTAAACAGATTAGAAGAATATTTAGATATCAACATATCATAGGTGATGCCTCTACACATGTGATTTAAGAAGTAGATACAGTGTTCACCACATGTGACCGATGTGACATCCTGAACTTGTTTGTCTGATAAATGTATCTCGTCACATGACATGTTTAAAAAGTCATAAATCGATTTAGGAAATATTGAATGATTTGGAGCATTTCCAAAACTGTCAAAAAAACACCCAACTCTCTCCAATATATAAACTGCCAGCCAATGCTCTCCAGGCTGGTCAGAGGGGTGTGTGTTAATTATCATAGCACTAGGTCTTATTTGTAGAGGTTGCTGGGGCAGTTTATCACAAGCCAAAACACCTGGCTGTCAGTTCCACAGTATTCATGATGCTTAATAGTAATAAACTAAAACCTGTCTGCGATGGGACACTTAAATCATACTATCATATACCGCATAAATTATTAGATTGATGGTATTAGGCAGCGGGTTCCTGAAACGTGTCTCCAGGCGTATGTTACCACTCTTGATCAATGATAGATGCTGACAATTATCCTCGTCAGGTGTCAGATTAAATGCATAAAGAGTGTACCCTCTCAGGAAATCGTTTCGATCAATGGCCATAGCACTGTTCTTTAAATGTCTCCCTGTTGATAACACCAGTTGATAGAATTCACGAGTTACGCAACCATTAGGGAAGTCCGGTTGTAATGGTTTGGTGGGGAACTGGACACCGTCAACATATATTGCCAGATATTCTAGATTATAATTCTTAAAATTGAATGGGTTCTTGCCATAGTCACCCGTAAAAGAGTCATTATCAACCATCGCTACCACCACAGACTATGTTATTGTTTGACTAAAACCCCTTGCTTGACTAAATAAAAATGATTGTAATGATACATGAACTCTGATAATTTATTTGACCAACATTTTATTGACTTGCACAATCTTACACAATTGTCTGAACATGTTGAACACAACTAAACACATTATGAACACACACACACACGGTTGCAACTTTTTCACAAAACGTGTTACCATTGTGTCATTTTTAAACAGATTAGAAGAATATTTAGATATCAACATATCATAGGTGATGCCTCTACACATGTGATTTAAGAAGTAGATACAGTGTTCACCACATGTGACCGATGTGACATCCTGAACTTGTTTGTCTGATAAATGTATCTCGTCACATGACATGTTTAAAAAGTCATAAATCGATTTAGGAAATATTGAATGATTTGGAGCATTTCCAAAACTGTCAAAAAAACACCCAACTCTCTCCAATATATAAACTGCCAGCCAATGCTCTCCAGGCTGGTCAGAGGGGTGTGTGTTAATTATCATAGCACTAGGTCTTATTTGTAGAGGTTGCTGGGGCAGTTTATCACAAGCCAAAACACCTGGCTGTCAGTTCCACAGTATTCATGATGCTTAATAGTAATAAACTAAAACCTGTCTGCGATGGGACACTTAAATCATACTATCATATACCGCATAAATTATTAGATTGATGGTATTAGGCAGCGGGTTCCTGAAACGTGTCTCCAGGCGTATGTTACCACTCTTGATCAATGATAGATGCTGACAATTATCCTCGTCAGGTGTCAGATTAAATGCATAAAGAGTGTACCCTCTCAGGAAATCGTTTCGATCAATGGCCATAGCACTGTTCTTTAAATGTCTCCCTGTTGATAACACCAGTTGATAGAATTCACGAGTTACGCAACCATTAGGGAAGTCCGGTTGTAATGGTTTGGTGGGGAACTGGACACCGTCAACATATATTGCCAGATATTCTAGATTATAATTCTTAAAATTGAATGGGTTCTTGCCATAGTCACCCGTAAAAGAGTCATTATCAACCATCGCTACCACCACAGACTATGTTATTGTTTGACTAAAACCCCTTGCTTGACTAAATAAAAATGATTGTAATGATACATGAACTCTGATAATTTATTTGACCAACATTTTATTGACTTGCACAATCTTACACAATTGTCTGAACATGTTGAACACAACTAAACACATTATGAACACACACACACACGGTTGCAACTTTTTCACAAAACGTGTTACCATTGTGTCATTTTTAAACAGATTAGAAGAATATTTAGATATCAACATATCATAGGTGATGCCTCTACACATGTGATTTAAGAAGTAGATACAGTGTTCACCACATGTGACCGATGTGACATCCTGAACTTGTTTGTCTGATAAATGTATCTCGTCACATGACATGTTTAAAAAGTCATAAATCGATTTAGGAAATATTGAATGATTTGGAGCATTTCCAAAACTGTCAAAAAAACACCCAACTCTCTCCAATATATAAACTGCCAGCCAATGCTCTCCAGGCTGGTCAGAGGGGTGTGTGTTAATTATCATAGCACTAGGTCTTATTTGTAGAGGTTGCTGGGGCAGTTTATCACAAGCCAAAACACCTGGCTGTCAGTTCCACAGTATTCATGATGCTTAATAGTAATAAACTAAAACCTGTCTGCGATGGGACACTTAAATCATACTATCATATACCGCATAAATTATTAGATTGATGGTATTAGGCAGCGGGTTCCTGAAACGTGTCTCCAGGCGTATGTTACCACTCTTGATCAATGATAGATGCTGACAATTATCCTCGTCAGGTGTCAGATTAAATGCATAAAGAGTGTACCCTCTCAGGAAATCGTTTCGATCAATGGCCATAGCACTGTTCTTTAAATGTCTCCCTGTTGATAACACCAGTTGATAGAATTCACGAGTTACGCAACCATTAGGGAAGTCCGGTTGTAATGGTTTGGTGGGGAACTGGACACCGTCAACATATATTGCCAGATATTCTAGATTATAATTCTTAAAATTGAATGGGTTCTTGCCATAGTCACCCGTAAAAGAGTCATTATCAACCATCGCTACCACCACAGACTATGTTATTGTTTGACTAAAACCCCTTGCTTGACTAAATAAAAATGATTGTAATGATACATGAACTCTGATAATTTATTTGACCAACATTTTATTGACTTGCACAATCTTACACAATTGTCTGAACATGTTGAACACAACTAAACACATTATGAACACACACACACACGGTTGCAACTTTTTCACAAAACGTGTTACCATTGTGTCATTTTTAAACAGATTAGAAGAATATTTAGATATCAACATATCATAGGTGATGCCTCTACACATGTGATTTAAGAAGTAGATACAGTGTTCACCACATGTGACCGATGTGACATCCTGAACTTGTTTGTCTGATAAATGTATCTCGTCACATGACATGTTTAAAAAGTCATAAATCGATTTAGGAAATATTGAATGATTTGGAGCATTTCCAAAACTGTCAAAAAAACACCCAACTCTCTCCAATATATAAACTGCCAGCCAATGCTCTCCAGGCTGGTCAGAGGGGTGTGTGTTAATTATCATAGCACTAGGTCTTATTTGTAGAGGTTGCTGGGGCAGTTTATCACAAGCCAAAACACCTGGCTGTCAGTTCCACAGTATTCATGATGCTTAATAGTAATAAACTAAAACCTGTCTGCGATGGGACACTTAAATCATACTATCATATACCGCATAAATTATTAGATTGATGGTATTAGGCAGCGGGTTCCTGAAACGTGTCTCCAGGCGTATGTTACCACTCTTGATCAATGATAGATGCTGACAATTATCCTCGTCAGGTGTCAGATTAAATGCATAAAGAGTGTACCCTCTCAGGAAATCGTTTCGATCAATGGCCATAGCACTGTTCTTTAAATGTCTCCCTGTTGATAACACCAGTTGATAGAATTCACGAGTTACGCAACCATTAGGGAAGTCCGGTTGTAATGGTTTGGTGGGGAACTGGACACCGTCAACATATATTGCCAGATATTCTAGATTATAATTCTTAAAATTGAATGGGTTCTTGCCATAGTCACCCGTAAAAGAGTCATTATCAACCATCGCTACCACCACAGACTATGTTATTGTTTGACTAAAACCCCTTGCTTGACTAAATAAAAATGATTGTAATGATACATGAACTCTGATAATTTATTTGACCAACATTTTATTGACTTGCACAATCTTACACAATTGTCTGAACATGTTGAACACAACTAAACACATTATGAACACACACACACACGGTTGCAACTTTTTCACAAAACGTGTTACCATTGTGTCATTTTTAAACAGATTAGAAGAATATTTAGATATCAACATATCATAGGTGATGCCTCTACACATGTGATTTAAGAAGTAGATACAGTGTTCACCACATGTGACCGATGTGACATCCTGAACTTGTTTGTCTGATAAATGTATCTCGTCACATGACATGTTTAAAAAGTCATAAATCGATTTAGGAAATATTGAATGATTTGGAGCATTTCCAAAACTGTCAAAAAAACACCCAACTCTCTCCAATATATAAACTGCCAGCCAATGCTCTCCAGGCTGGTCAGAGGGGTGTGTGTTAATTATCATAGCACTAGGTCTTATTTGTAGAGGTTGCTGGGGCAGTTTATCACAAGCCAAAACACCTGGCTGTCAGTTCCACAGTATTCATGATGCTTAATAGTAATAAACTAAAACCTGTCTGCGATGGGACACTTAAATCATACTATCATATACCGCATAAATTATTAGATTGATGGTATTAGGCAGCGGGTTCCTGAAACGTGTCTCCAGGCGTATGTTACCACTCTTGATCAATGATAGATGCTGACAATTATCCTCGTCAGGTGTCAGATTAAATGCATAAAGAGTGTACCCTCTCAGGAAATCGTTTCGATCAATGGCCATAGCACTGTTCTTTAAATGTCTCCCTGTTGATAACACCAGTTGATAGAATTCACGAGTTACGCAACCATTAGGGAAGTCCGGTTGTAATGGTTTGGTGGGGAACTGGACACCGTCAACATATATTGCCAGATATTCTAGATTATAATTCTTAAAATTGAATGGGTTCTTGCCATAGTCACCCGTAAAAGAGTCATTATCAACCATCGCTACCACCACAGACTATGTTATTGTTTGACTAAAACCCCTTGCTTGACTAAATAAAAATGATTGTAATGATACATGAACTCTGATAATTTATTTGACCAACACTTTATTGACTTGCACAATCTTACACAATTGTCTGAACATGTTGAACACAACTAAACACATTATGAACACACACACACACGGTTGCAACTTTTTCACAAAACGTGTTACCATTGTGTCATTTTTAAACAGATTAGAAGAATATTTAGATATCAACATATCATAGGTGATGCCTCTACACATGTGATTTAAGAAGTAGATACAGTGTTCACCACATGTGACCGATGTGACATCCTGAACTTGTTTGTCTGATAAATGTATCTCGTCACATGACATGTTTAAAAAGTCATAAATCGATTTAGGAAATATTGAATGATTTGGAGCATTTCCAAAACTGTCAAAAAAACACCCAACTCTCTCCAATATATAAACTGCCAGCCAATGCTCTCCAGGCTGGTCAGAGGGGTGTGTGTTAATTATCATAGCACTAGGTCTTATTTGTAGAGGTTGCTGGGGCAGTTTATCACAAGCCAAAACACCTGGCTGTCAGTTCCACAGTATTCATGATGCTTAATAGTAATAAACTAAAACCTGTCTGCGATGGGACACTTAAATCATACTATCATATACCGCATAAATTATTAGATTGATGGTATTAGGCAGCGGGTTCCTGAAACGTGTCTCCAGGCGTATGTTACCACTCTTGATCAATGATAGATGCTGACAATTATCCTCGTCAGGTGTCAGATTAAATGCATAAAGAGTGTACCCTCTCAGGAAATCGTTTCGATCAATGGCCATAGCACTGTTCTTTAAATGTCTCCCTGTTGATAACACCAGTTGATAGAATTCACGAGTTACGCAACCATTAGGGAAGTCCGGTTGTAATGGTTTGGTGGGGAACTGGACACCGTCAACACATATTGCCAGATATTCTAGATTATAATTCTTAAAATTGAATGGGTTCTTGCCATAGTCACCCGTAAAAGAGTCATTATCAACCATCGCTACCACCACAGACTATGTTATTGTTTGACTAAAACCCCTTGCTTGACTAAATAAAAATGATTGTAATGATACATGAACTCTGATAATTTATTTGACCAACATTTTATTGACTTGCACAATCTTACACAATTGTCTGAACATGTTGAACACAACTAAACACATTATGAACACACACACACACGGTTGCAACTTTTTCACAAAACGTGTTACCATTGTGTCATTTTTAAACAGATTAGAAGAATATTTAGATATCAACATATCATAGGTGATGCCTCTACACATGTGATTTAAGAAGTAGATACAGTGTTCACCACATGTGACCGATGTGACATCCTGAACTTGTTTGTCTGATAAATGTATCTCGTCACATGACATGTTTAAAAAGTCATAAATCGATTTAGGAAATATTGAATGATTTGGAGCATTTCCAAAACTGTCAAAAAAACACCCAACTCTCTCCAATATATAAACTGCCAGCCAATGCTCTCCAGGCTGGTCAGAGGGGTGTGTGTTAATTATCATAGCACTAGGTCTTATTTGTAGAGGTTGCTGGGGCAGTTTATCACAAGCCAAAACACCTGGCTGTCAGTTCCACAGTATTCATGATGCTTAATAGTAATAAACTAAAACCTGTCTGCGATGGGACACTTAAATCATACTATCATATACCGCATAAATTATTAGATTGATGGTATTAGGCAGCGGGTTCCTGAAACGTGTCTCCAGGCGTATGTTACCACTCTTGATCAATGATAGATGCTGACAATTATCCTCGTCAGGTGTCAGATTAAATGCATAAAGAGTGTACCCTCTCAGGAAATCGTTTCGATCAATGGCCATAGCACTGTTCTTTAAATGTCTCCCTGTTGATAACACCAGTTGATAGAATTCACGAGTTACGCAACCATTAGGGAAGTCCGGTTGTAATGGTTTGGTGGGGAACTGGACACCGTCAACATATATTGCCAGATATTCTAGATTATAATTCTTAAAATTGAATGGGTTCTTGCCATAGTCACCCGTAAAAGAGTCATTATCAACCATCGCTACCACCACAGACTATGTTATTGTTTGACTAAAACCCCTTGCTTGACTAAATAAAAATGATTGTAATGATACATGAACTCTGATAATTTATTTGACCAACATTTTATTGACTTGCACAATCTTACACAATTGTCTGAACATGTTGAACACAACTAAACACATTATGAACACACACACACGGTTGCAACTTTTTCACAAAACGTGTTACCTTTGTGTCATTTTTAAACAGATTAGAAGAATATTTAGATATCAACATATCATAGGTGATGCCTCTACACATGTGATTTAAGAAGTAGATACAGTGTTCACCACATGTGACCGATGTGACATCCTGAACTTGTTTGTCTGATAAATGTATCTCGTCACATGACATGTTTAAAAAGTCATAAATCGATTTAGGAAATATTGAATGATTTGGAGCATTTCCAAAACTGTCAAAAAAACACCCAACTCTCTCCAATATATAAACTGCCAGCCAATGCTCTCCAGGCTGGTCAGAGGGGTGTGTGTTAATTATCATAGCACTAGGTCTTATTTGTAGAGGTTGCTGGGGCAGTTTATCACAAGCCAAAACACCTGGCTGTCAGTTCCACAGTATTCATGATGCTTAATAGTAATAAACTAAAACCTGTCTGCGATGGGACACTTAAATCATACTATCATATACCGCATAAATTATTAGATTGATGGTATTAGGCAGCGGGTTCCTGAAACGTGTCTCCAGGCGTATGTTACCACTCTTGATCAATGATAGATGCTGACAATTATCCTCGTCAGGTGTCAGATTAAATGCATAAAGAGTGTACCCTCTCAGGAAATCGTTTCGATCAATGGCCATAGCACTGTTCTTTAAATGTCTCCCTGTTGATAACACCAGTTGATAGAATTCACGAGTTACGCAACCATTAGGGAAGTCCGGTTGTAATGGTTTGGTGGGGAACTGGACACCGTCAACATATATTGCCAGATATTCTAGATTATAATTCTTAAAATTGAATGGGTTCTTGCCATAGTCACCCGTAAAAGAGTCATTATCAACCATCGCTACCACCACAGACTATGTTATTGTTTGACTAAAACCCCTTGCTTGACTAAATAAAAATGATTGTAATGATACATGAACTCTGATAATTTATTTGACCAACATTTTATTGACTTGCACAATCTTACACAATTGTCTGAACATGTTGAACACAACTAAACACATTATGAACACACACACACGGTTGCAACTTTTTCACAAAACGTGTTACCATTGTGTCATTTTTAAACAGATTAGAAGAATATTTAGATATCAACATATCATAGGTGATGCCTCTACACATGTGATTTAAGAAGTAGATACAGTGTTCACCACATGTGACCGATGTGACATCCTGAACTTGTTTGTCTGATAAATGTATCTCGTCACATGACATGTTTAAAAAGTCATAAATCGATTTAGGAAATATTGAATGATTTGGAGCATTTCCAAAACTGTCAAAAAAACACCCAACTCTCTCCAATATATAAACTGCCAGCCAATGCTCTCCAGGCTGGTCAGAGGGGTGTGTGTTAATTATCATAGCACTAGGTCTTATTTGTAGAGGTTGCTGGGGCAGTTTATCACAAGCCAAAACACCTGGCTGTCAGTTCCACAGTATTCATGATGCTTAATAGTAATAAACTAAAACCTGTCTGCGATGGGACACTTAAATCATACTATCATATACCGCATAAATTATTAGATTGATGGTATTAGGCAGCGGGTTCCTGAAACGTGTCTCCAGGCGTATGTTACCACTCTTGATCAATGATAGATGCTGACAATTATCCTCGTCAGGTGTCAGATTAAATGCATAAAGAGTGTACCCTCTCAGGAAATCGTTTCGATCAATGGCCATAGCACTGTTCTTTAAATGTCTCCCTGTTGATAACACCAGTTGATAGAATTCACGAGTTACGCAACCATTAGGGAAGTCCGGTTGTAATGGTTTGGTGGGGAACTGGACACCGTCAACATATATTGCCAGATATTCTAGATTATAATTCTTAAAATTGAATGGGTTCTTGCCATAGTCACCCGTAAAAGAGTCATTATCAACCATCGCTACCACCACAGACTATGTTATTGTTTGACTAAAACCCCTTGCTTGACTAAATAAAAATGATTGTAATGATACATGAACTCTGATAATTTATTTGACCAACATTTTATTGACTTGCACAATCTTACACAATTGTCTGAACATGTTGAACACAACTAAACACATTATGAACACACACACACGGTTGCAACTTTTTCACAAAACGTGTTACCTTTGTGTCATTTTTAAACAGATTAGAAGAATATTTAGATATCAACATATCATAGGTGATGCCTCTACACATGTGATTTAAGAAGTAGATACAGTGTTCACCACATGTGACCGATGTGACATCCTGAACTTGTTTGTCTGATAAATGTATCTCGTCACATGACATGTTTAAAAAGTCATAAATCGATTTAGGAAATATTGAATGATTTGGAGCATTTCCAAAACTGTCAAAAAAACACCCAACTCTCTCCAATATATAAACTGCCAGCCAATGCTCTCCAGGCTGGTCAGAGGGGTGTGTGTTAATTATCATAGCACTAGGTCTTATTTGTAGAGGTTGCTGGGGCAGTTTATCACAAGCCAAAACACCTGGCTGTCAGTTCCACAGTATTCATGATGCTTAATAGTAATAAACTAAAACCTGTCTGCGATGGGACACTTAAATCATACTATCATATACCGCATAAATTATTAGATTGATGGTATTAGGCAGCGGGTTCCTGAAACGTGTCTCCAGGCGTATGTTACCACTCTTGATCAATGATAGATGCTGACAATTATCCTCGTCAGGTGTCAGATTAAATGCATAAAGAGTGTACCCTCTCAGGAAATCGTTTCGATCAATGGCCATAGCACTGTTCTTTAAATGTCTCCCTGTTGATAACACCAGTTGATAGAATTCACGAGTTACGCAACCATTAGGGAAGTCCGGTTGTAATGGTTTGGTGGGGAACTGGACACCGTCAACATATATTGCCAGATATTCTAGATTATAATTCTTAAAATTGAATGGGTTCTTGCCATAGTCACCCGTAAAAGAGTCATTATCAACCATCGCTACCACCACAGACTATGTTATTGTTTGACTAAAACCCCTTGCTTGACTAAATAAAAATGATTGTAATGATACATGAACTCTGATAATTTATTTGACCAACATTTTATTGACTTGCACAATCTTACACAATTGTCTGAACATGTTGAACACAACTAAACACATTATGAACACACACACACGGTTGCAACTTTTTCACAAAACGTGTTACCATTGTGTCATTTTTAAACAGATTAGAAGAATATTTAGATATCAACATATCATAGGTGATGCCTCTACACATGTGATTTAAGAAGTAGATACAGTGTTCACCACATGTGACCGATGTGACATCCTGAACTTGTTTGTCTGATAAATGTATCTCGTCACATGACATGTTTAAAAAGTCATAAATCGATTTAGGAAATATTGAATGATTTGGAGCATTTCCAAAACTGTCAAAAAAACACCCAACTCTCTCCAATATATAAACTGCCAGCCAATGCTCTCCAGGCTGGTCAGAGGGGTGTGTGTTAATTATCATAGCACTAGGTCTTATTTGTAGAGGTTGCTGGGGCAGTTTATCACAAGCCAAAACACCTGGCTGTCAGTTCCACAGTATTCATGATGCTTAATAGTAATAAACTAAAACCTGTCTGCGATGGGACACTTAAATCATACTATCATATACCGCATAAATTATTAGATTGATGGTATTAGGCAGCGGGTTCCTGAAACGTGTCTCCAGGCGTATGTTACCACTCTTGATCAATGATAGATGCTGACAATTATCCTCGTCAGGTGTCAGATTAAATGCATAAAGAGTGTACCCTCTCAGGAAATCGTTTCGATCAATGGCCATAGCACTGTTCTTTAAATGTCTCCCTGTTGATAACACCAGTTGATAGAATTCACGAGTTACGCAACCATTAGGGAAGTCCGGTTGTAATGGTTTGGTGGGGAACTGGACACCGTCAACATATATTGCCAGATATTCTAGATTATAATTCTTAAAATTGAATGGGTTCTTGCCATAGTCACCCGTAAAAGAGTCATTATCAACCATCGCTACCACCACAGACTATGTTATTGTTTGACTAAAACCCCTTGCTTGACTAAATAAAAATGATTGTAATGATACATGAACTCTGATAATTTATTTGACCAACATTTTATTGACTTGCACAATCTTACACAATTGTCTGAACATGTTGAACACAACTAAACACATTATGAACACACACACACACGGTTGCAACTTTTTCACAAAACGTGTTACCATTGTGTCATTTTTAAACAGATTAGAAGAATATTTAGATATCAACATATCATAGGTGATGCCTCTACACATGTGATTTAAGAAGTAGATACAGTGTTCACCACATGTGACCGATGTGACATCCTGAACTTGTTTGTCTGATAAATGTATCTCGTCACATGACATGTTTAAAAAGTCATAAATCGATTTAGGAAATATTGAATGATTTGGAGCATTTCCAAAACTGTCAAAAAAACACCCAACTCTCTCCAATATATAAACTGCCAGCCAATGCTCTCCAGGCTGGTCAGAGGGGTGTGTGTTAATTATCATAGCACTAGGTCTTATTTGTAGAGGTTGCTGGGGCAGTTTATCACAAGCCAAAACACCTGGCTGTCAGTTCCACAGTATTCATGATGCTTAATAGTAATAAACTAAAACCTGTCTGCGATGGGACACTTAAATCATACTATCATATACCGCATAAATTATTAGATTGATGGTATTAGGCAGCGGGTTCCTGAAACGTGTCTCCAGGCGTATGTTACCACTCTTGATCAATGATAGATGCTGACAATTATCCTCGTCAGGTGTCAGATTAAATGCATAAAGAGTGTACCCTCTCAGGAAATCGTTTCGATCAATGGCCATAGCACTGTTCTTTAAATGTCTCCCTGTTGATAACACCAGTTGATAGAATTCACGAGTTACACAACCATTAGGGAAGTCCGGTTGTAATGGTTTGGTGGGGAACTGGACACCGTCAACATATATTGCCAGATATTCTAGATTATAATTCTTAAAATTGAATGGGTTCTTGCCATAGTCACCCGTAAAAGAGTCATTATCAACCATCGCTACCACCACAGACTATGTTATTGTTTGACTAAAACCCCTTGCTTGACTAAATAAAAATGATTGTAATGATACATGAACTCTGATAATTTATTTGACCAACATTTTATTGACTTGCACAATCTTACACAATTGTCTGAACATGTTGAACACAACTAAACACATTATGAACACACACACACACGGTTGCAACTTTTTCACAAAACGTGTTACCATTGTGTCATTTTTAAACAGATTAGAAGAATATTTAGATATCAACATATCATAGGTGATGCCTCTACACATGTGATTTAAGAAGTAGATACAGTGTTCACCACATGTGACCGATGTGACATCCTGAACTTGTTTGTCTGATAAATGTATCTCGTCACATGACATGTTTAAAAAGTCATAAATCGATTTAGGAAATATTGAATGATTTGGAGCATTTCCAAAACTGTCAAAAAAACACCCAACTCTCTCCAATATATAAACTGCCAGCCAATGCTCTCCAGGCTGGTCAGAGGGGTGTGTGTTAATTATCATAGCACTAGGTCTTATTTGTAGAGGTTGCTGGGGCAGTTTATCACAAGCCAAAACACCTGGCTGTCAGTTCCACAGTATTCATGATGCTTAATAGTAATAAACTAAAACCTGTCTGCGATGGGACACTTAAATCATACTATCATATACCGCATAAATTATTAGATTGATGGTATTAGGCAGCGGGTTCCTGAAACGTGTCTCCAGGCGTATGTTACCACTCTTGATCAATGATAGATGCTGACAATTATCCTCGTCAGGTGTCAGATTAAATGCATAAAGAGTGTACCCTCTCAGGAAATCGTTTCGATCAATGGCCATAGCACTGTTCTTTAAATGTCTCCCTGTTGATAACACCAGTTGATAGAATTCACGAGTTACGCAACCATTAGGGAAGTCCGGTTGTAATGGTTTGGTGGGGAACTGGACACCGTCAACATATATTGCCAGATATTCTAGATTATAATTCTTAAAATTGAATGGGTTCTTGCCATAGTCACCCGTAAAAGAGTCATTATCAACCATCGCTACCACCACAGACTATGTTATTGTTTGACTAAAACCCCTTGCTTGACTAAATAAAAATGATTGTAATGATACATGAACTCTGATAATTTATTTGACCAACATTTTATTGACTTGCACAATCTTACACAATTGTCTGAACATGTTGAACACAACTAAACACATTATGAACACACACACACACGGTTGCAACTTTTTCACAAAACGTGTTACCATTGTGTCATTTTTAAACAGATTAGAAGAATATTTAGATATCAACATATCATAGGTGATGCCTCTACACATGTGATTTAAGAAGTAGATACAGTGTTCACCACATGTGACCGATGTGACATCCTGAACTTGTTTGTCTGATAAATGTATCTCGTCACATGACATGTTTAAAAAGTCATAAATCGATTTAGGAAATATTGAATGATTTGGAGCATTTCCAAAACTGTCAAAAAAACACCCAACTCTCTCCAATATATAAACTGCCAGCCAATGCTCTCCAGGCTGGTCAGAGGGGTGTGTGTTAATTATCATAGCACTAGGTCTTATTTGTAGAGGTTGCTGGGGCAGTTTATCACAAGCCAAAACACCTGGCTGTCAGTTCCACAGTATTCATGATGCTTAATAGTAATAAACTAAAACCTGTCTGCGATGGGACACTTAAATCATACTATCATATACCGCATAAATTATTAGATTGATGGTATTAGGCAGCGGGTTCCTGAAACGTGTCTCCAGGCGTATGTTACCACTCTTGATCAATGATAGATGCTGACAATTATCCTCGTCAGGTGTCAGATTAAATGCATAAAGAGTGTACCCTCTCAGGAAATCGTTTCGATCAATGGCCATAGCACTGTTCTTTAAATGTCTCCCTGTTGATAACACCAGTTGATAGAATTCACGAGTTACGCAACCATTAGGGAAGTCCGGTTGTAATGGTTTGGTGGGGAACTGGACACCGTCAACATATATTGCCAGATATTCTAGATTATAATTCTTAAAATTGAATGGGTTCTTGCCATAGTCACCCGTAAAAGAGTCATTATCAACCATCGCTACCACCACAGACTATGTTATTGTTTGACTAAAACCCCTTGCTTGACTAAATAAAAATGATTGTAATGATACATGAACTCTGATAATTTATTTGACCAACATTTTATTGACTTGCACAATCTTACACAATTGTCTGAACATGTTGAACACAACTAAACACATTATGAACACACACACACACGGTTGCAACTTTTTCACAAAACGTGTTACCATTGTGTCATTTTTAAACAGATTAGAAGAATATTTAGATATCAACATATCATAGGTGATGCCTCTACACATGTGATTTAAGAAGTAGATACAGTGTTCACCACATGTGACCGATGTGACATCCTGAACTTGTTTGTCTGATAAATGTATCTCGTCACATGACATGTTTAAAAAGTCATAAATCGATTTAGGAAATATTGAATGATTTGGAGCATTTCCAAAACTGTCAAAAAAACACCCAACTCTCTCCAATATATAAACTGCCAGCCAATGCTCTCCAGGCTGGTCAGAGGGGTGTGTGTTAATTATCATAGCACTAGGTCTTATTTGTAGAGGTTGCTGGGGCAGTTTATCACAAGCCAAAACACCTGGCTGTCAGTTCCACAGTATTCATGATGCTTAATAGTAATAAACTAAAACCTGTCTGCGATGGGACACTTAAATCATACTATCATATACCGCATAAATTATTAGATTGATGGTATTAGGCAGCGGGTTCCTGAAACGTGTCTCCAGGCGTATGTTACCACTCTTGATCAATGATAGATGCTGACAATTATCCTCGTCAGGTGTCAGATTAAATGCATAAAGAGTGTACCCTCTCAGGAAATCGTTTCGATCAATGGCCATAGCACTGTTCTTTAAATGTCTCCCTGTTGATAACACCAGTTGATAGAATTCACGAGTTACGCAACCATTAGGGAAGTCCGGTTGTAATGGTTTGGTGGGGAACTGGACACCGTCAACATATATTGCCAGATATTCTAGATTATAATTCTTAAAATTGAATGGGTTCTTGCCATAGTCACCCGTAAAAGAGTCATTATCAACCATCGCTACCACCACAGACTATGTTATTGTTTGACTAAAACCCCTTGCTTGACTAAATAAAAATGATTGTAATGATACATGAACTCTGATAATTTATTTGACCAACATTTTATTGACTTGCACAATCTTACACAATTGTCTGAACATGTTGAACACAACTAAACACATTATGAACACACACACACACGGTTGCAACTTTTTCACAAAACGTGTTACCATTGTGTCATTTTTAAACAGATTAGAAGAATATTTAGATATCAACATATCATAGGTGATGCCTCTACACATGTGATTTAAGAAGTAGATACAGTGTTCACCACATGTGACCGATGTGACATCCTGAACTTGTTTGTCTGATAAATGTATCTCGTCACATGACATGTTTAAAAAGTCATAAATCGATTTAGGAAATATTGAATGATTTGGAGCATTTCCAAAACTGTCAAAAAAACACCCAACTCTCTCCAATATATAAACTGCCAGCCAATGCTCTCCAGGCTGGTCAGAGGGGTGTGTGTTAATTATCATAGCACTAGGTCTTATTTGTAGAGGTTGCTGGGGCAGTTTATCACAAGCCAAAACACCTGGCTGTCAGTTCCACAGTATTCATGATGCTTAATAGTAATAAACTAAAACCTGTCTGCGATGGGACACTTAAATCATACTATCATATACCGCATAAATTATTAGATTGATGGTATTAGGCAGCGGGTTCCTGAAACGTGTCTCCAGGCGTATGTTACCACTCTTGATCAATGATAGATGCTGACAATTATCCTCGTCAGGTGTCAGATTAAATGCATAAAGAGTGTACCCTCTCAGGAAATCGTTTCGATCAATGGCCATAGCACTGTTCTTTAAATGTCTCCCTGTTGATAACACCAGTTGATAGAATTCACGAGTTACGCAACCATTAGGGAAGTCCGGTTGTAATGGTTTGGTGGGGAACTGGACACCGTCAACATATATTGCCAGATATTCTAGATTATAATTCTTAAAATTGAATGGGTTCTTGCCATAGTCACCCGTAAAAGAGTCATTATCAACCATCGCTACCACCACAGACTATGTTATTGTTTGACTAAAACCCCTTGCTTGACTAAATAAAAATGATTGTAATGATACATGAACTCTGATAATTTATTTGACCAACATTTTATTGACTTGCACAATCTTACACAATTGTCTGAACATGTTGAACACAACTAAACACATTATGAACACACACACACACGGTTGCAACTTTTTCACAAAACGTGTTACCATTGTGTCATTTTTAAACAGATTAGAAGAATATTTAGATATCAACATATCATAGGTGATGCCTCTACACATGTGATTTAAGAAGTAGATACAGTGTTCACCACATGTGACCGATGTGACATCCTGAACTTGTTTGTCTGATAAATGTATCTCGTCACATGACATGTTTAAAAAGTCATAAATCGATTTAGGAAATATTGAATGATTTGGAGCATTTCCAAAACTGTCAAAAAAACACCCAACTCTCTCCAATATATAAACTGCCAGCCAATGCTCTCCAGGCTGGTCAGAGGGGTGTGTGTTAATTATCATAGCACTAGGTCTTATTTGTAGAGGTTGCTGGGGCAGTTTATCACAAGCCAAAACACCTGGCTGTCAGTTCCACAGTATTCATGATGCTTAATAGTAATAAACTAAAACCTGTCTGCGATGGGACACTTAAATCATACTATCATATACCGCATAAATTATTAGATTGATGGTATTAGGCAGCGGGTTCCTGAAACGTGTCTCCAGGCGTATGTTACCACTCTTGATCAATGATAGATGCTGACAATTATCCTCGTCAGGTGTCAGATTAAATGCATAAAGAGTGTACCCTCTCAGGAAATCGTTTCGATCAATGGCCATAGCACTGTTCTTTAAATGTCTCCCTGTTGATAACACCAGTTGATAGAATTCACGAGTTACGCAACCATTAGGGAAGTCCGGTTGTAATGGTTTGGTGGGGAACTGGACACCGTCAACATATATTGCCAGATATTCTAGATTATAATTCTTAAAATTGAATGGGTTCTTGCCATAGTCACCCGTAAAAGAGTCATTATCAACCATCGCTACCACCACAGACTATGTTATTGTTTGACTAAAACCCCTTGCTTGACTAAATAAAAATGATTGTAATGATACATGAACTCTGATAATTTATTTGACCAACATTTTATTGACTTGCACAATCTTACACAATTGTCTGAACATGTTGAACACAACTAAACACATTATGAACACACACACACACGGTTGCAACTTTTTCACAAAACGTGTTACCATTGTGTCATTTTTAAACAGATTAGAAGAATATTTAGATATCAACATATCATAGGTGATGCCTCTACACATGTGATTTAAGAAGTAGATACAGTGTTCACCACATGTGACCGATGTGACATCCTGAACTTGTTTGTCTGATAAATGTATCTCGTCACATGACATGTTTAAAAAGTCATAAATCGATTTAGGAAATATTGAATGATTTGGAGCATTTCCAAAACTGTCAAAAAAACACCCAACTCTCTCCAATATATAAACTGCCAGCCAATGCTCTCCAGGCTGGTCAGAGGGGTGTGTGTTAATTATCATAGCACTAGGTCTTATTTGTAGAGGTTGCTGGGGCAGTTTATCACAAGCCAAAACACCTGGCTGTCAGTTCCACAGTATTCATGATGCTTAATAGTAATAAACTAAAACCTGTCTGCGATGGGACACTTAAATCATACTATCATATACCGCATAAATTATTAGATTGATGGTATTAGGCAGCGGGTTCCTGAAACGTGTCTCCAGGCGTATGTTACCACTCTTGATCAATGATAGATGCTGACAATTATCCTCGTCAGGTGTCAGATTAAATGCATAAAGAGTGTACCCTCTCAGGAAATCGTTTCGATCAATGGCCATAGCACTGTTCTTTAAATGTCTCCCTGTTGATAACACCAGTTGATAGAATTCACGAGTTACGCAACCATTAGGGAAGTCCGGTTGTAATGGTTTGGTGGGGAACTGGACACCGTCAACATATATTGCCAGATATTCTAGATTATAATTCTTAAAATTGAATGGGTTCTTGCCATAGTCACCCGTAAAAGAGTCATTATCAACCATCGCTACCACCACAGACTATGTTATTGTTTGACTAAAACCCCTTGCTTGACTAAATAAAAATGATTGTAATGATACATGAACTCTGATAATTTATTTGACCAACATTTTATTGACTTGCACAATCTTACACAATTGTCTGAACATGTTGAACACAACTAAACACATTATGAACACACACACACACGGTTGCAACTTTTTCACAAAACGTGTTACCATTGTGTCATTTTTAAACAGATTAGAAGAATATTTAGATATCAACATATCATAGGTGATGCCTCTACACATGTGATTTAAGAAGTAGATACAGTGTTCACCACATGTGACCGATGTGACATCCTGAACTTGTTTGTCTGATAAATGTATCTCGTCACATGACATGTTTAAAAAGTCATAAATCGATTTAGGAAATATTGAATGATTTGGAGCATTTCCAAAACTGTCAAAAAAACACCCAACTCTCTCCAATATATAAACTGCCAGCCAATGCTCTCCAGGCTGGTCAGAGGGGTGTGTGTTAATTATCATAGCACTAGGTCTTATTTGTAGAGGTTGCTGGGGCAGTTTATCACAAGCCAAAACACCTGGCTGTCAGTTCCACAGTATTCATGATGCTTAATAGTAATAAACTAAAACCTGTCTGCGATGGGACACTTAAATCATACTATCATATACCGCATAAATTATTAGATTGATGGTATTAGGCAGCGGGTTCCTGAAACGTGTCTCCAGGCGTATGTTACCACTCTTGATCAATGATAGATGCTGACAATTATCCTCGTCAGGTGTCAGATTAAATGCATAAAGAGTGTACCCTCTCAGGAAATCGTTTCGATCAATGGCCATAGCACTGTTCTTTAAATGTCTCCCTGTTGATAACACCAGTTGATAGAATTCACGAGTTACGCAACCATTAGGGAAGTCCGGTTGTAATGGTTTGGTGGGGAACTGGACACCGTCAACATATATTGCCAGATATTCTAGATTATAATTCTTAAAATTGAATGGGTTCTTGCCATAGTCACCCGTAAAAGAGTCATTATCAACCATCGCTACCACCACAGACTATGTTATTGTTTGACTAAAACCCCTTGCTTGACTAAATAAAAATGATTGTAATGATACATGAACTCTGATAATTTATTTGACCAACATTTTATTGACTTGCACAATCTTACACAATTGTCTGAACATGTTGAACACAACTAAACACATTATGAACACACACACACACGGTTGCAACTTTTTCACAAAACGTGTTACCATTGTGTCATTTTTAAACAGATTAGAAGAATATTTAGATATCAACATATCATAGGTGATGCCTCTACACATGTAATTTAAGAAGTAGATACAGTGTTCACCACATGTGACCGATGTGACATCCTGAACTTGTTTGTCTGATAAATGTATCTCGTCACATGACATGTTTAAAAAGTCATAAATCGATTTAGGAAATATTGAATGATTTGGAGCATTTCCAAAACTGTCAAAAAAAACACCCAACTCTCTCCAATATATAAACTGCCAGCCAATGCTCTCCAGGCTGGTCAGAGGGGTGTGTGTTAATTATCATAGCACTAGGTCTTATTTGTAGAGGTTGCTGGGGCAGTTTATCACAAGCCAAAACACCTGGCTGTCAGTTCCACAGTATTCATGATGCTTAATAGTAATAAACTAAAACCTGTCTGCGATGGGACACTTAAATCATACTATCATATACCGCATAAATTATTAGATTGATGGTATTAGGCAGCGGGTTCCTGAAACGTGTCTCCAGGCGTATGTTACCACTCTTGATCAATGATAGATGCTGACAATTATCCTCGTCAGGTGTCAGATTAAATGCATAAAGAGTGTACCCTCTCAGGAAATCGTTTCGATCAATGGCCATAGCACTGTTCTTTAAATGTCTCCCTGTTGATAACACCAGTTGATAGAATTCACGAGTTACGCAACCATTAGGGAAGTCCGGTTGTAATGGTTTGGTGGGGAACTGGACACCGTCAACATATATTGCCAGATATTCTAGATTATAATTCTTAAAATTGAATGGGTTCTTGCCATAGTCACCCGTAAAAGAGTCATTATCAACCATCGCTACCACCACAGACTATGTTATTGTTTGACTAAAACCCCTTGCTTGACTAAATAAAAATGATTGTAATGATACATGAACTCTGATAATTTATTTGACCAACATTTTATTGACTTGCACAATCTTACACAATTGTCTGAACATGTTGAACACAACTAAACACATTATGAACACACACACACACACGGTTGCAACTTTTTCACAAAACGTGTTACCATTGTGTCATTTTTAAACAGATTAGAAGAATATTTAGATATCAACATATCATAGGTGATGCCTCTACACATGTGATTTAAGAAGTAGATACAGTGTTCACCACATGTGACCGATGTGACATCCTGAACTTGTTTGTCTGATAAATGTATCTCGTCACATGACATGTTTAAAAAGTCATAAATCGATTTAGGAAATATTGAATGATTTGGAGCATTTCCAAAACTGTCAAAAAAACACCCAACTCTCTCCAATATATAAACTGCCAGCCAATGCTCTCCAGGCTGGTCAGAGGGGTGTGTGTTAATTATCATAGCACTAGGTCTTATTTGTAGAGGTTGCTGGGGCAGTTTATCACAAGCCAAAACACCTGGCTGTCAGTTCCACAGTATTCATGATGCTTAATAGTAATAAACTAAAACCTGTCTGCGATGGGACACTTAAATCATACTATCATATACCGCATAAATTATTAGATTGATGGTATTAGGCAGCGGGTTCCTGAAACGTGTCTCCAGGCGTATGTTACCACTCTTGATCAATGATAGATGCTGACAATTATCCTCGTCAGGTGTCAGATTAAATGCATAAAGAGTGTACCCTCTCAGGAAATCGTTTCGATCAATGGCCATAGCACTGTTCTTTAAATGTCTCCCTGTTGATAACACCAGTTGATAGAATTCACGAGTTACGCAACCATTAGGGAAGTCCGGTTGTAATGGTTTGGTGGGGAACTGGACACCGTCAACATATATTGCCAGATATTCTAGATTATAATTCTTAAAATTGAATGGGTTCTTGCCATAGTCACCCGTAAAAGAGTCATTATCAACCATCGCTACCACCACAGACTATGTTATTGTTTGACTAAAACCCCTTGCTTGACTAAATAAAAATGATTGTAATGATACATGAACTCTGATAATTTATTTGACCAACATTTTATTGACTTGCACAATCTTACACAATTGTCTGAACATGTTGAACACAACTAAACACATTATGAACACACACACACACGGTTGCAACTTTTTCACAAAACGTGTTACCATTGTGTCATTTTTAAACAGATTAGAAGAATATTTAGATATCAACATATCATAGGTGATGCCTCTACACATGTGATTTAAGAAGTAGATACAGTGTTCACCACATGTGACCGATGTGACATCCTGAACTTGTTTGTCTGATAAATGTATCTCGTCACATGACATGTTTAAAAAGTCATAAATCGATTTAGGAAATATTGAATGATTTGGAGCATTTCCAAAACTGTCAAAAAAACACCCAACTCTCTCCAATATATAAACTGCCAGCCAATGCTCTCCAGGCTGGTCAGAGGGGTGTGTGTTAATTATCATAGCACTAGGTCTTATTTGTAGAGGTTGCTGGGGCAGTTTATCACAAGCCAAAACACCTGGCTGTCAGTTCCACAGTATTCATGATGCTTAATAGTAATAAACTAAAACCTGTCTGCGATGGGACACTTAAATCATACTATCATATACCGCATAAATTATTAGATTGATGGTATTAGGCAGCGGGTTCCTGAAACGTGTCTCCAGGCGTATGTTACCACTCTTGATCAATGATAGATGCTGACAATTATCCTCGTCAGGTGTCAGATTAAATGCATAAAGAGTGTACCCTCTCAGGAAATCGTTTCGATCAATGGCCATAGCACTGTTCTTTAAATGTCTCCCTGTTGATAACACCAGTTGATAGAATTCACGAGTTACGCAACCATTAGGGAAGTCCGGTTGTAATGGTTTGGTGGGGAACTGGACACCGTCAACATATATTGCCAGATATTCTAGATTATAATTCTTAAAATTGAATGGGTTCTTGCCATAGTCACCCGTAAAAGAGTCATTATCAACCATCGCTACCACCACAGACTATGTTATTGTTTGACTAAAACCCCTTGCTTGACTAAATAAAAATGATTGTAATGATACATGAACTCTGATAATTTATTTGACCAACATTTTATTGACTTGCACAATCTTACACAATTGTCTGAACATGTTGAACACAACTAAACACATTATGAACACACACACACGGTTGCAACTTTTTCACAAAACGTGTTACCATTGTGTCATTTTTAAACAGATTAGAAGAATATTTAGATATCAACATATCATAGGTGATGCCTCTACACATGTGATTTAAGAAGTAGATACAGTGTTCACCACATGTGACCGATGTGACATCCTGAACTTGTTTGTCTGATAAATGTATCTCGTCACATGACATGTTTAAAAAGTCATAAATCGATTTAGGAAATATTGAATGATTTGGAGCATTTCCAAAACTGTCAAAAAAACACCCAACTCTCTCCAATATATAAACTGCCAGCCAATGCTCTCCAGGCTGGTCAGAGGGGTGTGTGTTAATTATCATAGCACTAGGTCTTATTTGTAGAGGTTGCTGGGGCAGTTTATCACAAGCCAAAACACCTGGCTGTCAGTTCCACAGTATTCATGATGCTTAATAGTAATAAACTAAAACCTGTCTGCGATGGGACACTTAAATCATACTATCATATACCGCATAAATTATTAGATTGATGGTATTAGGCAGCGGGTTCCTGAAACGTGTCTCCAGGCGTATGTTACCACTCTTGATCAATGATAGATGCTGACAATTATCCTCGTCAGGTGTCAGATTAAATGCATAAAGAGTGTACCCTCTCAGGAAATCGTTTCGATCAATGGCCATAGCACTGTTCTTTAAATGTCTCCCTGTTGATAACACCAGTTGATAGAATTCACGAGTTACGCAACCATTAGGGAAGTCCGGTTGTAATGGTTTGGTGGGGAACTGGACACCGTCAACATATATTGCCAGATATTCTAGATTATAATTCTTAAAATTGAATGGGTTCTTGCCATAGTCACCCGTAAAAGAGTCATTATCAACCATCGCTACCACCACAGACTATGTTATTGTTTGACTAAAACCCCTTGCTTGACTAAATAAAAATGATTGTAATGATACATGAACTCTGATAATTTATTTGACCAACATTTTATTGACTTGCACAATCTTACACAATTGTCTGAACATGTTGAACACAACTAAACACATTATGAACACACACACACACGGTTGCAACTTTTTCACAAAACGTGTTACCATTGTGTCATTTTTAAACAGATTAGAAGAATATTTAGATATCAACATATCATAGGTGATGCCTCTACACATGTGATTTAAGAAGTAGATACAGTGTTCACCACATGTGACCGATGTGACATCCTGAACTTGTTTGTCTGATAAATGTATCTCGTCACATGACATGTTTAAAAAGTCATAAATCGATTTAGGAAATATTGAATGATTTGGAGCATTTCCAAAACTGTCAAAAAAACACCCAACTCTCTCCAATATATAAACTGCCAGCCAATGCTCTCCAGGCTGGTCAGAGGGGTGTGTGTTAATTATCATAGCACTAGGTCTTATTTGTAGAGGTTGCTGGGGCAGTTTATCACAAGCCAAAACACCTGGCTGTCAGTTCCACAGTATTCATGATGCTTAATAGTAATAAACTAAAACCTGTCTGCGATGGGACACTTAAATCATACTATCATATACCGCATAAATTATTAGATTGATGGTATTAGGCAGCGGGTTCCTGAAACGTGTCTCCAGGCGTATGTTACCACTCTTGATCAATGATAGATGCTGACAATTATCCTCGTCAGGTGTCAGATTAAATGCATAAAGAGTGTACCCTCTCAGGAAATCGTTTCGATCAATGGCCATAGCACTGTTCTTTAAATGTCTCCCTGTTGATAACACCAGTTGATAGAATTCACGAGTTACGCAACCATTAGGGAAGTCCGGTTGTAATGGTTTGGTGGGGAACTGGACACCGTCAACATATATTGCCAGATATTCTAGATTATAATTCTTAAAATTGAATGGGTTCTTGCCATAGTCACCCGTAAAAGAGTCATTATCAACCATCGCTACCACCACAGACTATGTTATTGTTTGACTAAAACCCCTTGCTTGACTAAATAAAAATGATTGTAATGATACATGAACTCTGATAATTTATTTGACCAACATTTTATTGACTTGCACAATCTTACACAATTGTCTGAACATGTTGAACACAACTAAACACATTATGAACACACACACACACGGTTGCAACTTTTTCACAAAACGTGTTACCATTGTGTCATTTTTAAACAGATTAGAAGAATATTTAGATATCAACATATCATAGGTGATGCCTCTACACATGTGATTTAAGAAGTAGATACAGTGTTCACCACATGTGACCGATGTGACATCCTGAACTTGTTTGTCTGATAAATGTATCTCGTCACATGACATGTTTAAAAAGTCATAAATCGATTTAGGAAATATTGAATGATTTGGAGCATTTCCAAAACTGTCAAAAAAACACCCAACTCTCTCCAATATATAAACTGCCAGCCAATGCTCTCCAGGCTGGTCAGAGGGGTGTGTGTTAATTATCATAGCACTAGGTCTTATTTGTAGAGGTTGCTGGGGCAGTTTATCACAAGCCAAAACACCTGGCTGTCAGTTCCACAGTATTCATGATGCTTAATAGTAATAAACTAAAACCTGTCTGCGATGGGACACTTAAATCATACTATCATATACCGCATAAATTATTAGATTGATGGTATTAGGCAGCGGGTTCCTGAAACGTGTCTCCAGGCGTATGTTACCACTCTTGATCAATGATAGATGCTGACAATTATCCTCGTCAGGTGTCAGATTAAATGCATAAAGAGTGTACCCTCTCAGGAAATCGTTTCGATCAATGGCCATAGCACTGTTCTTTAAATGTCTCCCTGTTGATAACACCAGTTGATAGAATTCACGAGTTACGCAACCATTAGGGAAGTCCGGTTGTAATGGTTTGGTGGGGAACTGGACACCGTCAACATATATTGCCAGATATTCTAGATTATAATTCTTAAAATTGAATGGGTTCTTGCCATAGTCACCCGTAAAAGAGTCATTATCAACCATCGCTACCACCACAGACTATGTTATTGTTTGACTAAAACCCCTTGCTTGACTAAATAAAAATGATTGTAATGATACATGAACTCTGATAATTTATTTGACCAACATTTTATTGACTTGCACAATCTTACACAATTGTCTGAACATGTTGAACACAACTAAACACATTATGAACACACACACACACGGTTGCAACTTTTTCACAAAACGTGTTACCATTGTGTCATTTTTAAACAGATTAGAAGAATATTTAGATATCAACATATCATAGGTGATGCCTCTACACATGTAATTTAAGAAGTAGATACAGTGTTCACCACATGTGACCGATGTGACATCCTGAACTTGTTTGTCTGATAAATGTATCTCGTCACATGACATGTTTAAAAAGTCATAAATCGATTTAGGAAATATTGAATGATTTGGAGCATTTCCAAAACTGTCAAAAAAACACCCAACTCTCTCCAATATATAAACTGCCAGCCAATGCTCTCCAGGCTGGTCAGAGGGGTGTGTGTTAATTATCATAGCACTAGGTCTTATTTGTAGAGGTTGCTGGGGCAGTTTATCACAAGCCAAAACACCTGGCTGTCAGTTCCACAGTATTCATGATGCTTAATAGTAATAAACTAAAACCTGTCTGCGATGGGACACTTAAATCATACTATCATATACCGCATAAATTATTAGATTGATGGTATTAGGCAGCGGGTTCCTGAAACGTGTCTCCAGGCGTATGTTACCACTCTTGATCAATGATAGATGCTGACAATTATCCTCGTCAGGTGTCAGATTAAATGCATAAAGAGTGTACCCTCTCAGGAAATCGTTTCGATCAATGGCCATAGCACTGTTCTTTAAATGTCTCCCTGTTGATAACACCAGTTGATAGAATTCACGAGTTACGCAACCATTAGGGAAGTCCGGTTGTAATGGTTTGGTGGGGAACTGGACACCGTCAACATATATTGCCAGATATTCTAGATTATAATTCTTAAAATTGAATGGGTTCTTGCCATAGTCACCCGTAAAAGAGTCATTATCAACCATCGCTACCACCACAGACTATGTTATTGTTTGACTAAAACCCCTTGCTTGACTAAATAAAAATGATTGTAATGATACATGAACTCTGATAATTTATTTGACCAACATTTTATTGACTTGCACAATCTTACACAATTGTCTGAACATGTTGAACACAACTAAACACATTATGAACACACACACACACGGTTGCAACTTTTTCACAAAACGTGTTACCATTGTGTCATTTTTAAACAGATTAGAAGAATATTTAGATATCAACATATCATAGGTGATGCCTCTACACATGTAATTTAAGAAGTAGATACAGTGTTCACCACATGTGACCGATGTGACATCCTGAACTTGTTTGTCTGATAAATGTATCTCGTCACATGACATGTTTAAAAAGTCATAAATCGATTTAGGAAATATTGAATGATTTGGAGCATTTCCAAAACTGTCAAAAAAAACACCCAACTCTCTCCAATATATAAACTGCCAGCCAATGCTCTCCAGGCTGGTCAGAGGGGTGTGTGTTAATTATCATAGCACTAGGTCTTATTTGTAGAGGTTGCTGGGGCAGTTTATCACAAGCCAAAACACCTGGCTGTCAGTTCCACAGTATTCATGATGCTTAATAGTAATAAACTAAAACCTGTCTGCGATGGGACACTTAAATCATACTATCATATACCGCATAAATTATTAGATTGATGGTATTAGGCAGCGGGTTCCTGAAACGTGTCTCCAGGCGTATGTTACCACTCTTGATCAATGATAGATGCTGACAATTATCCTCGTCAGGTGTCAGATTAAATGCATAAAGAGTGTACCCTCTCAGGAAATCGTTTCGATCAATGGCCATAGCACTGTTCTTTAAATGTCTCCCTGTTGATAACACCAGTTGATAGAATTCTCGAGTTACGCAACCATTAGGGAAGTCCGGTTGTAATGGTTTGGTGGGCAACTGGACACCGTCAACATATATTGCCAGATATTCTAGATTATAATTCTTAAAATTGAATGGGTTCTTGCCATAGTCACCCGTAAAAGAGTCATTATCAACCATCGCTACCACCACAGACTATGTTATTGTTTGACTAAAACCCCTTGCTTGACTAAATAAAAATGATTGTAATGATACATGAACTCTGATAATTTATTTGACCAACATTTTATTGACTTGCACAATCTTACACAATTGTCTGAACATGTTGAACACAACTAAACACATTATGAACACACACACACACGGTTGCAACTTTTTCACAAAACGTGTTACCATTGTGTCATTTTTAAACAGATTAGAAGAATATTTAGATATCAACATATCATAGGTGATGCCTCTACACATGTGATTTAAGAAGTAGATACAGTGTTCACCACATGTGACCGATGTGACATCCTGAACTTGTTTGTCTGATAAATGTATCTCGTCACATGACATGTTTAAAAAGTCATAAATCGATTTAGGAAATATTGAATGATTTGGAGCATTTCCAAAACTGTCAAAAAAACACCCAACTCTCTCCAATATATAAACTGCCAGCCAATGCTCTCCAGGCTGGTCAGAGGGGTGTGTGTTAATTATCATAGCACTAGGTCTTATTTGTAGAGGTTGCTGGGGCAGTTTATCACAAGCCAAAACACCTGGCTGTCAGTTCCACAGTATTCATGATGCTTAATAGTAATAAACTAAAACCTGTCTGCGATGGGACACTTAAATCATACTATCATATACCGCATAAATTATTAGATTGATGGTATTAGGCAGCGGGTTCCTGAAACGTGTCTCCAGGCGTATGTTACCACTCTTGATCAATGATAGATGCTGACAATTATCCTCGTCAGGTGTCAGATTAAATGCATAAAGAGTGTACCCTCTCAGGAAATCGTTTCGATCAATGGCCATAGCACTGTTCTTTAAATGTCTCCCTGTTGATAACACCAGTTGATAGAATTCACGAGTTACGCAACCATTAGGGAAGTCCGGTTGTAATGGTTTGGTGGGGAACTGGACACCGTCAACATATATTGCCAGATATTCTAGATTATAATTCTTAAAATTGAATGGGTTCTTGCCATAGTCACCCGTAAAAGAGTCATTATCAACCATCGCTACCACCACAGACTATGTTATTGTTTGACTAAAACCCCTTGCTTGACTAAATAAAAATGATTGTAATGATACATGAACTCTGATAATTTATTTGACCAACATTTTATTGACTTGCACAATCTTACACAATTGTCTGAACATGTTGAACACAACTAAACACATTATGAACACACACACACACGGTTGCAACTTTTTCACAAAACGTGTTACCATTGTGTCATTTTTAAACAGATTAGAAGAATATTTAGATGTCAACATATCATAGGTGATGCCTCTACACATGTAATTTAAGAAGTAGATACAGTGTTCACCACATGTGACCGATGTGACATCCTGAACTTGTTTGTCTGATAAATGTATCTCGTCACATGACATGTTTAAAAAGTCATAAATCGATTTAGGAAATATTGAATGATTTGGAGCATTTCCAAAACTGTCAAAAAAAACACCCAACTCTCTCCAATATATAAACTGCCAGCCAATGCTCTCCAGGCTGGTCAGAGGGGTGTGTGTTAATTATCATAGCACTAGGTCTTATTTGTAGAGGTTGCTGGGGCAGTTTATCACAAGCCAAAACACCTGGCTGTCAGTTCCACAGTATTCATGATGCTTAATAGTAATAAACTAAAACCTGTCTGCGATGGGACACTTAAATCATACTATCATATACCGCATAAATTATTAGATTGATGGTATTAGGCAGCGGGTTCCTGAAACGTGTCTCCAGGCGTATGTTACCACTCTTGATCAATGATAGATGCTGACAATTATCCTCGTCAGGTGTCAGATTAAATGCATAAAGAGTGTACCCTCTCAGGAAATCGTTTCGATCAATGGCCATAGCACTGTTCTTTAAATGTCTCCCTGTTGATAACACCAGTTGATAGAATTCACGAGTTACGCAACCATTAGGGAAGTCCGGTTGTAATGGTTTGGTGGGCAACTGGACACCGTCAACATATATTGCCAGATATTCTAGATTATAATTCTTAAAATTGAATGGGTTCTTGCCATAGTCACCCGTAAAAGAGTCATTATCAACCATCGCTACCACCACAGACTATGTTATTGTTTGACTAAAACCCCTTGCTTGACTAAATAAAAATGATTGTAATGATACATGAACTCTGATAATTTATTTGACCAACATTTTATTGACTTGCACAATCTTACACAATTGTCTGAACATGTTGAACACAACTAAACACATTATGAACACACACACACGGTTGCAACTTTTTCACAAAACGTGTTACCATTGTGTCATTTTTAAACAGATTAGAAGAATATTTAGATATCAACATATCATAGGTGATGCCTCTACACATGTGATTGAAGAAGTAGATTCAGTGTTCACCACATGTGACCGATGTGACATCCTGAACTTGTTTGTCTGATAAATGTATCTCGTCACATGACATGTTTAAAAAGTCATAAATCGATTTAGGACATATTGAATGATTTGGAGCATTTCCAAAACTGTCAAAAAAACACCCAACTCTCTCCAATATATAAACTGCCAGCCAATGCTCTCCAGGCTGGTCAGAGGGGTGTGTGTTAATTATCATAGCACTAGGTCTTATTTGTAGAGGTTGCTGGGGCAGTTTATCACAAGCCAAAACACCTGGCTGTCAGTTCCACAGTATTCATGATGCTTAATAGTAATAAACTAAAACCTGTCTGCGATGGGACACTTAAATCATACTATCATATACCGCATAAATTATTAGATTGATGGTATTAGGCAGCGGGTTCCTGAAACGTGTCTCCAGGCGTATGTTACCACTCTTGATCAATGATAGATGCTGACAATTATCCTCGTCAGGTGTCAGATTAAATGCATAAAGAGTGTACCCTCTCAGGAAATCGTTTCGATCAATGGCCATAGCACTGTTCTTTAAATGTCTCCCTGTTGATAACACCAGTTGATAGAATTCACGAGTTACGCAACCATTAGGGAAGTCCGGTTGTAATGGTTTGGTGGGCAACTGGACACCGTCAACACATATTGCCAGATATTCTAGATTATAATTCTTAAAATTGAATGGGTTCTTGCCATAGTCACCCGTAAAAGAGTCATTATCAACCATCGCTACCACCACAGACTATGTTATTGTTTGACTAAAACCCCTTGCTTGACTAAATAAAAATGATTGTAATGATACATGAACTCTGATAATTTATTTGACCAACATTTTATTGACTTGCACAATCTTACACAATTGTCTGAACATGTTGAACACAACTAAACACATTATGAACACACACACACACGGTTGCAACTTTTTCACAAAACGTGTTACCATTGTGTCATTTTTAAACAGATTAGAAGAATATTTAGATATCAACATATCATAGGTGATGCCTCTACACATGTGATTTAAGAAGTAGATACAGTGTTCACCACATGTGACCGATGTGACATCCTGAACTTGTTTGTCTGATAAATGTATCTCGTCACATGACATGTTTAAAAAGTCATAAATCGATTTAGGAAATATTGAATGATTTGGAGCATTTCCAAAACTGTCAAAAAAACACCCAACTCTCTCCAATATATAAACTGCCAGCCAATGCTCTCCAGGCTGGTCAGAGGGGTGTGTGTTAATTATCATAGCACTAGGTCTTATTTGTAGAGGTTGCTGGGGCAGTTTATCACAAGCCAAAACACCTGGCTGTCAGTTCCACAGTATTCATGATGCTTAATAGTAATAAACTAAAACCTGTCTGCGATGGGACACTTAAATCATACTATCATATACCGCATAAATTATTAGATTGATGGTATTAGGCAGCGGGTTCCTGAAACGTGTCTCCAGGCGTATGTTACCACTCTTGATCAATGATAGATGCTGACAATTATCCTCGTCAGGTGTCAGATTAAATGCATAAAGAGTGTACCCTCTCAGGAAATCGTTTCGATCAATGGCCATAGCACTGTTCTTTAAATGTCTCCCTGTTGATAACACCAGTTGATAGAATTCACGAGTTACGCAACCATTAGGGAAGTCCGGTTGTAATGGTTTGGTGGGGAACTGGACACCGTCAACATATATTGCCAGATATTCTAGATTATAATTCTTAAAATTGAATGGGTTCTTGCCATAGTCACCCGTAAAAGAGTCATTATCAACCATCGCTACCACCACAGACTATGTTATTGTTTGACTAAAACCCCTTGCTTGACTAAATAAAAATGATTGTAATGATACATGAACTCTGATAATTTATTTGACCAACATTTTATTGACTTGCACAATCTTACACAATTGTCTGAACATGTTGAACACAACTAAACACATTATGAACACACACACACACGGTTGCAACTTTTTCACAAAACGTGTTACCATTGTGTCATTTTTAAACAGATTAGAAGAATATTTAGATATCAACATATCATAGGTGATGCCTCTACACATGTAATTTAAGAAGTAGATACAGTGTTCACCACATGTGACCGATGTGACATCCTGAACTTGTTTGTCTGATAAATGTATCTCGTCACATGACATGTTTAAAAAGTCATAAATCGATTTAGGAAATATTGAATGATTTGGAGCATTTCCAAAACTGTCAAAAAAAACACCCAACTCTCTCCAATATATAAACTGCCAGCCAATGCTCTCCAGGCTGGTCAGAGGGGTGTGTGTTAATTATCATAGCACTAGGTCTTATTTGTAGAGGTTGCTGGGGCAGTTTATCACAAGCCAAAACACCTGGCTGTCAGTTCCACAGTATTCATGATGCTTAATAGTAATAAACTAAAACCTGTCTGCGATGGGACACTTAAATCATACTATCATATACCGCATAAATTATTAGATTGATGGTATTAGGCAGCGGGTTCCTGAAACGTGTCTCCAGGCGTATGTTACCACTCTTGATCAATGATAGATGCTGACAATTATCCTCGTCAGGTGTCAGATTAAATGCATAAAGAGTGTACCCTCTCAGGAAATCGTTTCGATCAATGGCCATAGCACTGTTCTTTAAATGTCTCCCTGTTGATAACACCAGTTGATAGAATTCACGAGTTACGCAACCATTAGGGAAGTCCGGTTGTAATGGTTTGGTGGGCAACTGGACACCGTCAACATATATTGCCAGATATTCTAGATTATAATTCTTAAAATTGAATGGGTTCTTGCCATAGTCACCCGTAAAAGAGTCATTATCAACCATCGCTACCACCACAGACTATGTTATTGTTTGACTAAAACCCCTTGCTTGACTAAATAAAAATGATTGTAATGATACATGAACTCTGATAATTTATTTGACCAACATTTTATTGACTTGCACAATCTTACACAATTGTCTGAACATGTTGAACACAACTAAACACATTATGAACACACACACACGGTTGCAACTTTTTCACAAAACGTGTTACCATTGTGTCATTTTTAAACAGATTAGAAGAATATTTAGATATCAACATATCATAGGTGATGCCTCTACACATGTGATTTAAGAAGTAGATACAGTGTTCACCACATGTGACCGATGTGACATCCTGAACTTGTTTGTCTGATAAATGTATCTCGTCACATGACATGTTTAAAAAGTCATAAATCGATTTAGGAAATATTGAATGATTTGGAGCATTTCCAAAACTGTCAAAAAAACACCCAACTCTCTCCAATATATAAACTGCCAGCCAATGCTCTCCAGGCTGGTCAGAGGGGTGTGTGTTAATTATCATAGCACTAGGTCTTATTTGTAGAGGTTGCTGGGGCAGTTTATCACAAGCCAAAACACCTGGCTGTCAGTTCCACAGTATTCATGATGCTTAATAGTAATAAACTAAAACCTGTCTGCGATGGGACACTTAAATCATACTATCATATACCGCATAAATTATTAGATTGATGGTATTAGGCAGCGGGTTCCTGAAACGTGTCTCCAGGCGTATGTTACCACTCTTGATCAATGATAGATGCTGACAATTATCCTCGTCAGGTGTCAGATTAAATGCATAAAGAGTGTACCCTCTCAGGAAATCGTTTCGATCAATGGCCATAGCACTGTTCTTTAAATGTCTCCCTGTTGATAACACCAGTTGATAGAATTCACGAGTTACGCAACCATTAGGGAAGTCCGGTTGTGATGGTTTGGTGGGGAACTGGACACCGTCAACACATATTGCCAGATATTCTAGATTATAATTCTTAAAATTGAATGGGTTCTTGCCATAGTCACCCGTAAAAGAGTCATTATCAACCATCGCTACCACCACAGACTATGTTATTGTTTGACTAAAACCCCTTGCTTGACTAAATAAAAATGATTGTAATGATACATGAACTCTGATAATTTATTTGACCAACATTTTATTGACTTGCACAATCTTACACAATTGTCTGAACATGTTGAACACAACTAAACACATTATGAACACACACACACGGTTGCAACTTTTTCACAAAACGTGTTACCATTGTGTCATTTTTAAACAGATTAGAAGAATATTTAGATATCAACATATCATAGGTGATGCCTCTACACATGTGATTTAAGAAGTAGATACAGTGTTCACCACATGTGACCGATGTGACATCCTGAACTTGTTTGTCTGATAAATGTATCTCGTCACATGACATGTTTAAAAAGTCATAAATCGATTTAGGAAATATTGAATGATTTGGAGCATTTCCAAAACTGTCAAAAAAACACCCAACTCTCTCCAATATATAAACTGCCAGCCAATGCTCTCCAGGCTGGTCAGAGGGGTGTGTGTTAATTATCATAGCACTAGGTCTTATTTGTAGAGGTTGCTGGGGCAGTTTATCACAAGCCAAAACACCTGGCTGTCAGTTCCACAGTATTCATGATGCTTAATAGTAATAAACTAAAACCTGTCTGCGATGGGACACTTAAATCATACTATCATATACCGCATAAATTATTAGATTGATGGTATTAGGCAGCGGGTTCCTGAAACGTGTCTCCAGGCGTATGTTACCACTCTTGATCAATGATAGATGCTGACAATTATCCTCGTCAGGTGTCAGATTAAATGCATAAAGAGTGTACCCTCTCAGGAAATCGTTTCGATCAATGGCCATAGCACTGTTCTTTAAATGTCTCCCTGTTGATAACACCAGTTGATAGAATTCACGAGTTACGCAACCATTAGGGAAGTCCGGTTGTAATGGTTTGGTGGGGAACTGGACACCGTCAACATATATTGCCAGATATTCTAGATTATAATTCTTAAAATTGAATGGGTTCTTGCCATAGTCACCCGTAAAAGAGTCATTATCAACCATCGCTACCACCACAGACTATGTTATTGTTTGACTAAAACCCCTTGCTTGACTAAATAAAAATGATTGTAATGATACATGAACTCTGATAATTTATTTGACCAACATTTTATTGACTTGCACAATCTTACACAATTGTCTGAACATGTTGAACACAACTAAACACATTATGAACACACACACACACGGTTGCAACTTTTTCACAAAACGTGTTACCATTGTGTCATTTTTAAACAGATTAGAAGAATATTTAGATATCAACATATCATAGGTGATGCCTCTACACATGTGATTTAAGAAGTAGATACAGTGTTCACCACATGTGACCGATGTGACATCCTGAACTTGTTTGTCTGATAAATGTATCTCGTCACATGACATGTTTAAAAAGTCATAAATCGATTTAGGAAATATTGAATGATTTGGAGCATTTCCAAAACTGTCAAAAAAACACCCAACTCTCTCCAATATATAAACTGCCAGCCAATGCTCTCCAGGCTGGTCAGAGGGGTGTGTGTTAATTATCATAGCACTAGGTCTTATTTGTAGAGGTTGCTGGGGCAGTTTATCACAAGCCAAAACACCTGGCTGTCAGTTCCACAGTATTCATGATGCTTAATAGTAATAAACTAAAACCTGTCTGCGATGGGACACTTAAATCATACTATCATATACCGCATAAATTATTAGATTGATGGTATTAGGCAGCGGGTTCCTGAAACGTGTCTCCAGGCGTATGTTACCACTCTTGATCAATGATAGATGCTGACAATTATCCTCGTCAGGTGTCAGATTAAATGCATAAAGAGTGTACCCTCTCAGGAAATCGTTTCGATCAATGGCCATAGCACTGTTCTTTAAATGTCTCCCTGTTGATAACACCAGTTGATAGAATTCACGAGTTACGCAACCATTAGGGAAGTCCGGTTGCAATGGTTTGGTGGGGAACTGGACACCGTCAACATATATTGCCAGATATTCTAGATTATAATTCTTAAAATTGAATGGGTTCTTGCCATAGTCACCCGTAAAAGAGTCATTATCAACCATCGCTACCACCACAGACTATGTTATTGTTTGACTAAAACCCCTTGCTTGACTAAATAAAAATGATTGTAATGATACATGAACTCTGATAATTTATTTGACCAACATTTTATTGACTTGCACAATCTTACACAATTGTCTGAACATGTTGAACACAACTAAACACATTATGAACACACACACACGGTTGCAACTTTTTCACAAAACGTGTTACCATTGTGTCATTTTTAAACAGATTAGAAGAATATTTAGATATCAACATATCATAGGTGATGCCTCTACACATGTGATTTAAGAAGTAGATACAGTGTTCACCACATGTGACCGATGTGACATCCTGAACTTGTTTGTCTGATAAATGTATCTCGTCACATGACATGTTTAAAAAGTCATAAATCGATTTAGGAAATATTGAATGATTTGGAGCATTTCCAAAACTGTCAAAAAAACACCCAACTCTCTCCAATATACAAACTGCCAGCCAATGCTCTCCAGGCTGGTCAGAGGGGTGTGTGTTAATTATCATAGCACTATGTCTTATTTGTAGAGGTTGCTGGGGCAGTTTATCACAAGCCAAAACACCTGGCTGTCAGTTCCACAGTATTCATGATGCTTAATAGTAATAAACTAAAACCTGTCTGCGATGGGACACTTAAATCATACTATCATATACCGCATAAATTATTAGATTGATGGTATTAGGCAGCGGGTTCCTGAAACGTGTCTCCAGGCGTATGTTACCACTCTTGATCAATGATAGATGCTGACAATTATCCTCGTCAGGTGTCAGATTAAATGCATAAAGAGTGTACCCTCTCAGGAAATCGTTTCGATCAATGGCCATAGCACTGTTCTTTAAATGTCTCCCTGTTGATAACACCAGTTGATAGAATTCACGAGTTACGCAACCATTAGGGAAGTCCGGTTGCAATGGTTTGGTGGGGAACTGGACACCGTCAACATATATTGCCAGATATTCTAGATTATAATTCTTAAAATTGAATGGGTTCTTGCCATAGTCACCCGTAAAAGAGTCATTATCAACCATCGCTACCACCACAGACTATGTTATTGTTTGACTAAAACCCCTTGCTTGACTAAATAAAAATGATTGTAATGATACATGAACTCTGATAATTTATTTGACCAACATTTTATTGACTTGCACAATCTTACACAATTGTCTGAACATGTTGAACACAACTAAACACATTATGAACACACACACACGGTTGCAACTTTTTCACAAAACGTGTTACCATTGTGTCATTTTTAAACAGATTAGAAGAATATTTAGATATCAACATATCATAGGTGATGCCTCTACACATGTGATTTAAGAAGTAGATACAGTGTTCACCACATGTGACCGATGTGACATCCTGAACTTGTTTGTCTGATAAATGTATCTCGTCACATGACATGTTTAAAAAGTCATAAATCGATTTAGGAAATATTGAATGATTTGGAGCATTTCCAAAACTGTCAAAAAAACACCCAACTCTCTCCAATATACAAACTGCCAGCCAATGCTCTCCAGGCTGGTCAGAGGGGTGTGTGTTAATTATCATAGCACTAGGTCTTATTTGTAGAGGTTGCTGGGGCAGTTTATCACAAGCCAAAACACCTGGCTGTCAGTTCCACAGTATTCATGATGCTTAATAGTAATAAACTAAAACCTGTCTGCGATGGGACACTTAAATCATACTATCATATACCGCATAAATTATTAGATTGATGGTATTAGGCAGCGGGTTCCTGAAACGTGTCTCCAGGCGTATGTTACCACTCTTGATCAATGATAGATGCTCACAATTATCCTCGTCAGGTGTCAGATTAAATGCATAAAGAGTGTACCCTCTCAGGAAATCGTTTCGATCAATGGCCATAGCACTGTTCTTTAAATGTCTCCCTGTTGATAACACCAGTTGATAGAATTCACGAGTTACGCAACCATTAGGGAAGTCCGGTTGCAATGGTTTGGTGGGGAACTGGACACCGTCAACATATATTGCCAGATATTCTAGATTATAATTCTTAAAATTGAATGGGTTCTTGCCATAGTCACCCGTAAAAGAGTCATTATCAACCATCGCTACCACCACAGACTATGTTATTGTTTGACTAAAACCCCTTGCTTGACTAAATAAAAATGATTGTAATGATACATGAACTCTGATAATTTATTTGACCAACATTTTATTGACTTGCACAATCTTACACAATTGTCTGAACATGTTGAACACAACTAAACACATTATGAACACACACACACGGTTGCAACTTTTTCACAAAACGTGTTACCATTGTGTCATTTTTAAACAGATTAGAAGAATATTTAGATATCAACATATCATAGGTGATGCCTCTACACATGTGATTTAAGAAGTAGATACAGTGTTCACCACATGTGACCGATGTGACATCCTGAACTTGTTTGTCTGATAAATGTATCTCGTCACATGACATGTTTAAAAAGTCATAAATCGATTTAGGAAATATTGAATGATTTGGAGCATTTCCAAAACTGTCAAAAAAACACCCAACTCTCTCCAATATACAAACTGCCAGCCAATGCTCTCCAGGCTGGTCAGAGGGGTGTGTGTTAATTATCATAGCACTATGTCTTATTTGTAGAGGTTGCTGGGGCAGTTTATCACAAGCCAAAACACCTGGCTGTCAGTTCCACAGTATTCATGATGCTTAATAGTAATAAACTAAAACCTGTCTTCGATGGGACACTTAAATCATACTATCATATACCGCATAAATTATTAGATTGATGGTATTAGGCAGCGGGTTCCTGAAACGTGTCTCCAGGCGTATGTTACCACTCTTGATCAATGATAGATGCTGACAATTATCCTCGTCAGGTGTCAGATTAAATGCATAAAGAGTGTACCCTCTCAGGAAATCGTTTCGATCAATGGCCATAGCACTGTTCTTTAAATGTCTCCCTGTTGATAACACCAGTTGATAGAATTCACGAGTTACGCAACCATTAGGGAAGTCCGGTTGCAATGGTTTGGTGGGGAACTGGACACCGTCAACATATATTGCCAGATATTCTAGATTATAATTCTTAAAATTGAATGGGTTCTTGCCATAGTCACCCGTAAAAGAGTCATTATCAACCATCGCTACCACCACAGACTATGTTATTGTTTGACTAAAACCCCTTGCTTGACTAAATAAAAATGATTGTAATGATACATGAACTCTGATAATTTATTTGACCAACATTTTATTGACTTGCACAATCTTACACAATTGTCTGAACATGTTGAACACAACTAAACACATTATGAACACACACACACACGGTTGCAACTTTTTCACAAAACGTGTTACCATTGTGTCATTTTTAAACAGATTAGAAGAATATTTAGATATCAACATATCATAGGTGATGCCTCTACACATGTGATTTAAGAAGTAGATACAGTGTTCACCACATGTGACCGATGTGACATCCTGAACTTGTTTGTCTGATAAATGTATCTCGTCACATGACATGTTTAAAAAGTCATAAATCGATTTAGGAAATATTGAATGATTTGGAGCATTTCCAAAACTGTCAAAAAAACACCCAACTCTCTCCAATATATAAACTGCCAGCCAATGCTCTCCAGGCTGGTCAGAGGGGTGTGTGTTAATTATCATAGCACTAGGTCTTATTTGTAGAGGTTGCTGGGGCAGTTTATCACAAGCCAAAACACCTGGCTGTCAGTTCCACAGTATTCATGATGCTTAATAGTAATAAACTAAAACCTGTCTGCGATGGGACACTTAAATCATACTATCATATACCGCATAAATTATTAGATTGATGGTATTAGGCAGCGGGTTCCTGAAACGTGTCTCCAGGCGTATGTTACCACTCTTGATCAATGATAGATGCTGACAATTATCCTCGTCAGGTGTCAGATTAAATGCATAAAGAGTGTACCCTCTCAGGAAATCGTTTCGATCAATGGCCATAGCACTGTTCTTTAAATGTCTCCCTGTTGATAACACCAGTTGATAGAATTCACGAGTTACGCAACCATTAGGGAAGTCCGGTTGTAATGGTTTGGTGGGGAACTGGACACCGTCAACATATATTGCCAGATATTCTAGATTATAATTCTTAAAATTGAATGGGTTCTTGCCATAGTCACCCGTAAAAGAGTCATTATCAACCATCGCTACCACCACAGACTATGTTATTGTTTGACTAAAACCCCTTGCTTGACTAAATAAAAATGATTGTAATGATACATGAACTCTGATAATTTATTTGACCAACATTTTATTGACTTGCACAATCTTACACAATTGTCTGAACATGTTGAACACAACTAAACACATTATGAACACACACACACGGTTGCAACTTTTTCACAAAACGTGTTACCATTGTGTCATTTTTAAACAGATTAGAAGAATATTTAGATATCAACATATCATAGGTGATGCCTCTACACATGTGATTTAAGAAGTAGATACAGTGTTCACCACATGTGACCGATGTGACATCCTGAACTTGTTTGTCTGATAAATGTATCTCGTCACATGAAATGTTTAAAAAGTCATAAATCGATTTAGGAAATATTGAATGATTTGGAGCATTTCCAAAACTGTCAAAAAAACACCCAACTCTCTCCAATATATAAACTGCCAGCCAATGCTCTCCAGGCTGGTCAGAGGGGTGTGTGTTAATTATCATAGCACTAGGTCTTATTTGTAGAGGTTGCTGGGGCAGTTTATCACAAGCCAAAACACCTGGCTGTCAGTTCCACAGTATTCATGATGCTTAATAGTAATAAACTAAAACCTGTCTGCGATGGGACACTTAAATCATACTATCATATACCGCATAAATTATTAGATTGATGGTATTAGGCAGCGGGTTCCTGAAACGTGTCTCCAGGCATATGTTACCACTCTTGATCAATGATAGATGCTGACAATTATCCTCGTCAGGTGTCAGATTAAATGCATAAAGAGTGTACCCTCTCAGGAAATCGTTTCGATCAATGGCCATAGCACTGTTCTTTAAATGTCTCCCTGTTGATAACACCAGTTGATAGAATTCACGAGTTACGCAACCATTAGGGAAGTCCGGTTGTAATGGTTTGGTGGGGAACTGGACACCGTCAACATATATTGCCAGATATTCTAGATTATAATTCTTAAAATTGAATGGGTTCTTGCCATAGTCACCCGTAAAAGAGTCATTATCAACCATCGCTACCACCACAGACTATGTTATTGTTTGACTAAAACCCCTTGCTTGACTAAATAAAAATGATTGTAATGATACATGAACTCTGATAATTTATTTGACCAACATTTTATTGACTTGCACAATCTTACACAATTGTCTGAACATGTTGAACACAACTAAACACATTATGAACACACACACACACGGTTGCAACTTTTTCACAAAACGTGTTACCATTGTGTCATTTTTAAACAGATTAGAAGAATATTTAGATATCAACATATCATAGGTGATGCCTCTACACATGTGATTTAAGAAGTAGATACAGTGTTCACCACATGTGACCGATGTGACATCCTGAACTTGTTTGTCTGATAAATGTATCTCGTCACATGACATGTTTAAAAAGTCATAAATCGATTTAGGAAATATTGAATGATTTGGAGCATTTCCAAAACTGTCAAAAAAACACCCAACTCTCTCCAATATATAAACTGCCAGCCAATGCTCTCCAGGCTGGTCAGAGGGGTGTGTGTTAATTATCATAGCACTAGGTCTTATTTGTAGAGGTTGCTGGGGCAGTTTATCACAAGCCAAAACACCTGGCTGTCAGTTCCACAGTATTCATGATGCTTAATAGTAATAAACTAAAACCTGTCTGCGATGGGACACTTAAATCATACTATCATATACCGCATAAATTATTAGATTGATGGTATTAGGCAGCGGGTTCCTGAAACGTGTCTCCAGGCGTATGTTACCACTCTTGATCAATGATAGATGCTGACAATTATCCTCGTCAGGTGTCAGATTAAATGCATAAAGAGTGTACCCTCTCAGGAAATCGTTTCGATCAATGGCCATAGCACTGTTCTTTAAATGTCTCCCTGTTGATAACACCAGTTGATAGAATTCACGAGTTACGCAACCATTAGGGAAGTCCGGTTGTAATGGTTTGGTGGGGAACTGGACACCGTCAACATATATTGCCAGATATTCTAGATTATAATTCTTAAAATTGAATGGGTTCTTGCCATAGTCACCCGTAAAAGAGTCATTATCAACCATCGCTACCACCACAGACTATGTTATTGTTTGACTAAAACCCCTTGCTTGACTAAATAAAAATGATTGTAATGATACATGAACTCTGATAATTTATTTGACCAACATTTTATTGACTTGCACAATCTTACACAATTGTCTGAACATGTTGAACACAACTAAACACATTATGAACACACACACACACGGTTGCAACTTTTTCACAAAACGTGTTACCATTGTGTCATTTTTAAACAGATTAGAAGAATATTTAGATATCAACATATCATAGGTGATGCCTCTACACATGTGATTTAAGAAGTAGATACAGTGTTCACCACATGTGACCGATGTGACATCCTGAACTTGTTTGTCTGATAAATGTATCTCGTCACATGACATGTTTAAAAAGTCATAAATCGATTTAGGAAATATTGAATGATTTGGAGCATTTCCAAAACTGTCAAAAAAACACCCAACTCTCTCCAATATATAAACTGCCAGCCAATGCTCTCCAGGCTGGTCAGAGGGGTGTGTGTTAATTATCATAGCACTAGGTCTTATTTGTAGAGGTTGCTGGGGCAGTTTATCACAAGCCAAAACACCTGGCTGTCAGTTCCACAGTATTCATGATGCTTAATAGTAATAAACTAAAACCTGTCTGCGATGGGACACTTAAATCATACTATCATATACCGCATAAATTATTAGATTGATGGTATTAGGCAGCGGGTTCCTGAAACGTGTCTCCAGGCGTATGTTACCACTCTTGATCAATGATAGATGCTGACAATTATCCTCGTCAGGTGTCAGATTAAATGCATAAAGAGTGTACCCTCTCAGGAAATCGTTTCGATCAATGGCCATAGCACTGTTCTTTAAATGTCTCCCCGTTGATAACACCAGTTGATAGAATTCACGAGTTACGCAACCATTAGGGAAGTCCGGTTGTAATGGTTTGGTGGGGAACTGGACACCGTCAACATATATTGCCAGATATTCTAGATTATAATTCTTAAAATTGAATGGGTTCTTGCCATAGTCACCCGTAAAAGAGTCATTATCAACCATCGCTACCACCACAGACTATGTTATTGTTTGACTAAAACCCCTTGCTTGACTAAATAAAAATGATTGTAATGATACATGAACTCTGATAATTTATTTGACCAACATTTTATTGACTTGCACAATCTTACACAATTGTCTGAACATGTTGAACACAACTAAACACATTATGAACACACACACACACGGTTGCAACTTTTTCACAAAACGTGTTACCATTGTGTCATTTTTAAACAGATTAGAAGAATATTTAGATATCAACATATCATAGGTGATGCCTCTACACATGTGATTTAAGAAGTAGATACAGTGTTCACCACATGTGACCGATGTGACATCCTGAACTTGTTTGTCTGATAAATGTATCTCGTCACATGACATGTTTAAAAAGTCATAAATCGATTTAGGAAATATTGAATGATTTGGAGCATTTCCAAAACTGTCAAAAAAACACCCAACTCTCTCCAATATATAAACTGCCAGCCAATGCTCTCCAGGCTGGTCAGAGGGGTGTGTGTTAATTATCATAGCACTAGGTCTTATTTGTAGAGGTTGCTGGGGCAGTTTATCACAAGCCAAAACACCTGGCTGTCAGTTCCACAGTATTCATGATGCTTAATAGTAATAAACTAAAACCTGTCTGCGATGGGACACTTAAATCATACTATCATATACCGCATAAATTATTAGATTGATGGTATTAGGCAGCGGGTTCCTGAAACGTGTCTCCAGGCGTATGTTACCACTCTTGATCAATGATAGATGCTGACAATTATCCTCGTCAGGTGTCAGATTAAATGCATAAAGAGTGTACCCTCTCAGGAAATCGTTTCGATCAATGGCCATAGCACTGTTCTTTAAATGTCTCCCCGTTGATAACACCAGTTGATAGAATTCACGAGTTACGCAACCATTAGGGAAGTCCGGTTGTAATGGTTTGGTGGGGAACTGGACACCGTCAACATATATTGCCAGATATTCTAGATTATAATTCTTAAAATTGAATGGGTTCTTGCCATAGTCACCCGTAAAAGAGTCATTATCAACCATCGCTACCACCACAGACTATGTTATTGTTTGACTAAAACCCCTTGCTTGACTAAATAAAAATGATTGTAATGATACATGAACTCTGATAATTTATTTGACCAACATTTTATTGACTTGCACAATCTTACACAATTGTCTGAACATGTTGAACACAACTAAACACATTATGAACACACACACACACGGTTGCAACTTTTTCACAAAACGTGTTACCATTGTGTCATTTTTAAACAGATTAGAAGAATATTTAGATATCAACATATCATAGGTGATGCCTCTACACATGTGATTTAAGAAGTAGATACAGTGTTCACCACATGTGACCGATGTGACATCCTGAACTTGTTTGTCTGATAAATGTATCTCGTCACATGACATGTTTAAAAAGTCATAAATCGATTTAGGAAATATTGAATGATTTGGAGCATTTCCAAAACTGTCAAAAAAACACCCAACTCTCTCCAATATATAAACTGCCAGCCAATGCTCTCCAGGCTGGTCAGAGGGGTGTGTGTTAATTATCATAGCACTAGGTCTTATTTGTAGAGGTTGCTGGGGCAGTTTATCACAAGCCAAAACACCTGGCTGTCAGTTCCACAGTATTCATGATGCTTAATAGTAATAAACTAAAACCTGTCTGCGATGGGACACTTAAATCATACTATCATATACCGCATAAATTATTAGATTGATGGTATTAGGCAGCGGGTTCCTGAAACGTGTCTCCAGGCGTATGTTACCACTCTTGATCAATGATAGATGCTGACAATTATCCTCGTCAGGTGTCAGATTAAATGCATAAAGAGTGTACCCTCTCAGGAAATCGTTTCGATCAATGGCCATAGCACTGTTCTTTAAATGTCTCCCTGTTGATAACACCAGTTGATAGAATTCACGAGTTACGCAACCATTAGGGAAGTCCGGTTGTAATGGTTTGGTGGGGAACTGGACACCGTCAACATATATTGCCAGATATTCTAGATTATAATTCTTAAAATTGAATGGGTTCTTGCCATAGTCACCCGTAAAAGAGTCATTATCAACCATCGCTACCACCACAGACTATGTTATTGTTTGACTAAAACCCCTTGCTTGACTAAATAAAAATGATTGTAATGATACATGAACTCTGATAATTTATTTGACCAACATTTTATTGACTTGCACAATCTTACACAATTGTCTGAACATGTTGAACACAACTAAACACATTATGAACACACACACACACGGTTGCAACTTTTTCACAAAACGTGTTACCATTGTGTCATTTTTAAACAGATTAGAAGAATATTTAGATATCAACATATCATAGGTGATGCCTCTACACATGTGATTTAAGAAGTAGATACAGTGTTCACCACATGTGACCGATGTGACATCCTGAACTTGTTTGTCTGATAAATGTATCTCGTCACATGACATGTTTAAAAAGTCATAAATCGATTTAGGAAATATTGAATGATTTGGAGCATTTCCAAAACTGTCAAAAAAACACCCAACTCTCTCCAATATATAAACTGCCAGCCAATGCTCTCCAGGCTGGTCAGAGGGGTGTGTGTTAATTATCATAGCACTAGGTCTTATTTGTAGAGGTTGCTGGGGCAGTTTATCACAAGCCAAAACACCTGGCTGTCAGTTCCACAGTATTCATGATGCTTAATAGTAATAAACTAAAACCTGTCTGCGATGGGACACTTAAATCATACTATCATATACCGCATAAATTATTAGATTGATGGTATTAGGCAGCGGGTTCCTGAAACGTGTCTCCAGGCGTATGTTACCACTCTTGATCAATGATAGATGCTGACAATTATCCTCGTCAGGTGTCAGATTAAATGCATAAAGAGTGTACCCTCTCAGGAAATCGTTTCGATCAATGGCCATAGCACTGTTCTTTAAATGTCTCCCTGTTGATAACACCAGTTGATAGAATTCACGAGTTACGCAACCATTAGGGAAGTCCGGTTGTAATGGTTTGGTGGGGAACTGGACACCGTCAACATATATTGCCAGATATTCTAGATTATAATTCTTAAAATTGAATGGGTTCTTGCCATAGTCACCCGTAAAAGAGTCATTATCAACCATCGCTACCACCACAGACTATGTTATTGTTTGACTAAAACCCCTTGCTTGACTAAATAAAAATGATTGTAATGATACATGAACTCTGATAATTTATTTGACCAACATTTTATTGACTTGCACAATCTTACACAATTGTCTGAACATGTTGAACACAACTAAACACATTATGAACACATACACACGGTTGCAACTTTTTCACAAAACGTGTTACCATTGTGTCATTTTTAAACAGATTAGAAGAATATTTAGATATCAACATATCATAGGTGATGCCTCTACACATGTGATTTAAGAAGTAGATACAGTGTTCACCACATGTGACCGATGTGACATCCTGAACTTGTTTGTCTGATAAATGTATCTCGTCACATGACATGTTTAAAAAGTCATAAATCGATTTAGGAAATATTGAATGATTTGGAGCATTTCCAAAACTGTCAAAAAAACACCCAACTCTCTCCAATATATAAACTGCCAGCCAATGCTCTCCAGGCTGGTCAGAGGGGTGTGTGTTAATTATCATAGCACTAGGTCTTATTTGTAGAGGTTGCTGGGGCAGTTTATCACAAGCCAAAACACCTGGCTGTCAGTTCCACAGTATTCATGATGCTTAATAGTAATAAACTAAAACCTGTCTGCGATGGGACACTTAAATCATACTATCATATACCGCATAAATTATTAGATTGATGGTATTAGGCAGCGGGTTCCTGAAACGTGTCTCCAGGCGTATGTTACCACTCTTGATCAATGATAGATGCTGACAATTATCCTCGTCAGGTGTCAGATTAAATGCATAAAGAGTGTACCCTCTCAGGAAATCGTTTCGATCAATGGCCATAGCACTGTTCTTTAAATGTCTCCCTGTTGATAACACCAGTTGATAGAATTCACGAGTTACGCAACCATTAGGGAAGTCCGGTTGTAATGGTTTGGTGGGGAACTGGACACCGTCAACATATATTGCCAGATATTCTAGATTATAATTCTTAAAATTGAATGGGTTCTTGCCATAGTCACCCGTAAAAGAGTCATTATCAACCATCGCTACCACCACAGACTATGTTATTGTTTGACTAAAACCCCTTGCTTGACTAAATAAAAATGATTGTAATGATACATGAACTCTGATAATTTATTTGACCAACATTTTATTGACTTGCACAATCTTACACAATTGTCTGAACATGTTGAACACAACTAAACACATTATGAACACATACACACGGTTGCAACTTTTTCACAAAACGTGTTACCATTGTGTCATTTTTAAACAGATTAGAAGAATATTTAGATATCAACATATCATAGGTGATGCCTCTACACATGTGATTTAAGAAGTAGATACAGTGTTCACCACATGTGACCGATGTGACATCCTGAACTTGTTTGTCTGATAAATGTATCTCGTCACATGACATGTTTAAAAAGTCATAAATCGATTTAGGAAATATTGAATGATTTGGAGCATTTCCAAAACTGTCAAAAAAACACCCAACTCTCTCCAATATATAAACTGCCAGCCAATGCTCTCCAGGCTGGTCAGAGGGGTGTGTGTTAATTATCATAGCACTAGGTCTTATTTGTAGAGGTTGCTGGGGCAGTTTATCACAAGCCAAAACACCTGGCTGTCAGTTCCACAGTATTCATGATGCTTAATAGTAATAAACTAAAACCTGTCTGCGATGGGACACTTAAATCATACTATCATATACCGCATAAATTATTAGATTGATGGTATTAGGCAGCGGGTTCCTGAAACGTGTCTCCAGGCGTATGTTACCACTCTTGATCAATGATAGATGCTGACAATTATCCTCGTCAGGTGTCAGATTAAATGCATAAAGAGTGTACCCTCTCAGGAAATCGTTTCGATCAATGGCCATAGCACTGTTCTTTAAATGTCTCCCTGTTGATAACACCAGTTGATAGAATTCACGAGTTACGCAACCATTAGGGAAGTCCGGTTGTAATGGTTTGGTGGGGAACTGGACACCGTCAACATATATTGCCAGATATTCTAGATTATAATTCTTAAAATTGAATGGGTTCTTGCCATAGTCACCCGTAAAAGAGTCATTATCAACCATCGCTACCACCACAGACTATGTTATTGTTTGACTAAAACCCCTTGCTTGACTAAATAAAAATGATTGTAATGATACATGAACTCTGATAATTTATTTGACCAACATTTTATTGACTTGCACAATCTTACACAATTGTCTGAACATGTTGAACACAACTAAACACATTATGAACACACACACACACGGTTGCAACTTTTTCACAAAACGTGTTACCATTGTGTCATTTTTAAACAGATTAGAAGAATATTTAGATATCAACATATCATAGGTGATGCCTCTACACATGTGATTTAAGAAGTAGATACAGTGTTCACCACATGTGACCGATGTGACATCCTGAACTTGTTTGTCTGATAAATGTATCTCGTCACATGACATGTTTAAAAAGTCATAAATCGATTTAGGAAATATTGAATGATTTGGAGCATTTCCAAAACTGTCAAAAAAACACCCAACTCTCTCCAATATATAAACTGCCAGCCAATGCTCTCCAGGCTGGTCAGAGGGGTGTGTGTTAATTATCATAGCACTAGGTCTTATTTGTAGAGGTTGCTGGGGCAGTTTATCACAAGCCAAAACACCTGGCTGTCAGTTCCACAGTATTCATGATGCTTAATAGTAATAAACTAAAACCTGTCTGCGATGGGACACTTAAATCATACTATCATATACCGCATAAATTATTAGATTGATGGTATTAGGCAGCGGGTTCCTGAAACGTGTCTCCAGGCGTATGTTACCACTCTTAATCAATGATAGATGCTGACAATTATCCTCGTCAGGTGTCAGATTAAATGCATAAAGAGTGTACCCTCTCAGGAAATCGTTTCGATCAATGGCCATAGCACTGTTCTTTAAATGTCTCCCTGTTGATAACACCAGTTGATAGAATTCACGAGTTACGCAACCATTAGGGAAGTCCGGTTGTAATGGTTTGGTGGGGAACTGGACACCGTCAACATATATTGCCAGATATTCTAGATTATAATTCTTAAAATTGAATGGGTTCTTGCCATAGTCACCCGTAAAAGAGTCATTATCAACCATCGCTACCACCACAGACTATGTTATTGTTTGACTAAAACCCCTTGCTTGACTAAATAAAAATGATTGTAATGATACATGAACTCTGATAATTTATTTGACCAACATTTTATTGACTTGCACAATCTTACACAATTGTCTGAACATGTTGAACACAACTAAACACATTATGAACACATACACACGGTTGCAACTTTTTCACAAAACGTGTTACCATTGTGTCATTTTTAAACAGATTAGAAGAATATTTAGATATCAACATATCATAGGTGATGCCTCTACACATGTGATTTAAGAAGTAGATACAGTGTTCACCACATGTGACCGATGTGACATCCTGAACTTGTTTGTCTGATAAATGTATCTCGTCACATGACATGTTTAAAAAGTCATAAATCGATTTAGGAAATATTGAATGATTTGGAGCATTTCCAAAACTGTCAAAAAAACACCCAACTCTCTCCAATATATAAACTGCCAGCCAATGCTCTCCAGGCTGGTCAGAGGGGTGTGTGTTAATTATCATAGCACTAGGTCTTATTTGTAGAGGTTGCTGGGGCAGTTTATCACAAGCCAAAACACCTGGCTGTCAGTTCCACAGTATTCATGATGCTTAATAGTAATAAACTAAAACCTGTCTGCGATGGGACACTTAAATCATACTATCATATACCGCATAAATTATTAGATTGATGGTATTAGGCAGCGGGTTCCTGAAACGTGTCTCCAGGCGTATGTTACCACTCTTGATCAATGATAGATGCTGACAATTATCCTCGTCAGGTGTCAGATTAAATGCATAAAGAGTGTACCCTCTCAGGAAATCGTTTCGATCAATGGCCATAGCACTGTTCTTTAAATGTCTCCCTGTTGATAACACCAGTTGATAGAATTCACGAGTTACGCAACCATTAGGGAAGTCCGGTTGTAATGGTTTGGTGGGGAACTGGACACCGTCAACATATATTGCCAGATATTCTAGATTATAATTCTTAAAATTGAATGGGTTCTTGCCATAGTCACCCGTAAAAGAGTCATTATCAACCATCGCTACCACCACAGACTATGTTATTGTTTGACTAAAACCCCTTGCTTGACTAAATAAAAATGATTGTAATGATACATGAACTCTGATAATTTATTTGACCAACATTTTATTGACTTGCACAATCTTACACAATTGTCTGAACATGTTGAACACAACTAAACACATTATGAACACACACACACACGGTTGCAACTTTTTCACAAAACGTGTTACCATTGTGTCATTTTTAAACAGATTAGAAGAATATTTAGATATCAACATATCATAGGTGATGCCTCTACACATGTGATTTAAGAAGTAGATACAGTGTTCACCACATGTGACCGATGTGACATCCTGAACTTGTTTGTCTGATAAATGTATCTCGTCACATGACATGTTTAAAAAGTCATAAATCGATTTAGGAAATATTGAATGATTTGGAGCATTTCCAAAACTGTCAAAAAAACACCCAACTCTCTCCAATATATAAACTGCCAGCCAATGCTCTCCAGGCTGGTCAGAGGGGTGTGTGTTAATTATCATAGCACTAGGTCTTATTTGTAGAGGTTGCTGGGGCAGTTTATCACAAGCCAAAACACCTGGCTGTCAGTTCCACAGTATTCATGATGCTTAATAGTAATAAACTAAAACCTGTCTGCGATGGGACACTTAAATCATACTATCATATACCGCATAAATTATTAGATTGATGGTATTAGGCAGCGGGTTCCTGAAACGTGTCTCCAGGCGTATGTTACCACTCTTGATCAATGATAGATGCTGACAATTATCCTCGTCAGGTGTCAGATTAAATGCATAAAGAGTGTACCCTCTCAGGAAATCGTTTCGATCAATGGCCATAGCACTGTTCTTTAAATGTCTCCCTGTTGATAACACCAGTTGATAGAATTCACGAGTTACGCAACCATTAGGGAAGTCCGGTTGTAATGGTTTGGTGGGGAACTGGACACCGTCAACACATATTGCCAGATATTCTAGATTATAATTCTTAAAATTGAATGGGTTCTTGCCATAGTCACCCGTAAAAGAGTCATTATCAACCATCGCTACCACCACAGACTATGTTATTGTTTGACTAAAACCCCTTGCTTGACTAAATAAAAATGATTGTAATGATACATGAACTCTGATAATTTATTTGACCAACATTTTATTGACTTGCACAATCTTACACAATTGTCTGAACATGTTGAACACAACTAAACACATTATGAACACACACACACGGTTGCAACTTGTTCACAAAACGTGTTACCATTGTGTCATTTTTAAACAGATTAGAAGAATATTTAGATATCAACATATCATAGGTGATGCCTCTACTCATGTGATTTAAGAAGTAGATACAGTGTTCACCACATGTGACCGATGTGACATCCTGAACTTGTTTGTCTGATAAATGTATCTCGTCACATGACATGTTTAAAAAGTCATAAATCGATTTAGGAAATATTGAATGATTTGGAGCATTTCCAAAACTGTCAAAAAAACACCCAACTCTCTCCAATATATAAACTGCCAGCCAATGCTCTCCAGGCTGGTCAGAGGGGTGTGTGTTAATTATCATAGCACTAGGTCTTATTTGTAGAGGTTGCTGGGGCAGTTTATCACAAGCCAAAACACCTGGCTGTCAGTTCCACAGTATTCATGATGCTTAATAGTAATAAACTAAAACCTGTCTGCGATGGGACACTTAAATCATACTATCATATACCGCATAAATTATTAGATTGGTGGTATTAGGCAGCGGGTTCCTGAAACGTGTCTCCAGGCGTATGTTACCACTCTTGATCAATGATAGATGCTGACAATTATCCTCGTCAGGTGTCAGATTAAATGCATAAAGAGTGTACCCTCTCAGGAAATCGTTTCGATCAATGGCCATAGCACTGTTCTTTAAATGTCTCCCTGTTGATAACACCAGTTGATAGAATTCACGAGTTACGCAACCATTAGGGAAGTCCGGTTGTAATGGTTTGGTGGGGAACTGGACACCGTCAACACATATTGCCAGATATTCTAGATTATAATTCTTAAAATTGAATGGGTTCTTGCCATAGTCACCCGTAAAAGAGTCATTATCAACCATCGCTACCACCACAGACTATGTTATTGTTTGACTAAAACCCCTTGCTTGACTAAATAAAAATGATTGTAATGATACATGAACTCTGATAATTTATTTGACCAACATTTTATTGACTTGCACAATCTTACACAATTGTCTGAACATGTTGAACACAACTAAACACATTATGAACACACACACACGGTTGCAACTTTTTCACAAAACGTGTTACCATTGTGTCATTTTTAAACAGATTAGAAGAATATTTAGATATCAACATATCATAGGTGATGCCTCTACACATGTGATTTAAGAAGTAGATACAGTGTTCACCACATGTGACCGATGTGACATCCTGAACTTGTTTGTCTGATAAATGTATCTCGTCACATGACATGTTTAAAAAGTCATAAATCGATTTAGGAAATATTGAATGATTTGGAGCATTTCCAAAACTGTCAAAAAAACACCCAACTCTCTCCAATATATAAACTGCCAGCCAATGCTCTCCAGGCTGGTCAGAGGGGTGTGTGTTAATTATCATAGCACTAGGTCTTATTTGTAGAGGTTGCTGGGGCAGTTTATCACAAGCCAAAACACCTGGCTGTCAGTTCCACAGTATTCATGATGCTTAATAGTAATAAACTAAAACCTGTCTGCGATGGGACACTTAAATCATACTATCATATACCGCATAAATTATTAGATTGATGGTATTAGGCAGCGGGTTCCTGAAACGTGTCTCCAGGCGTATGTTACCACTCTTGATCAATGATAGATGCTGACAATTATCCTCGTCAGGTGTCAGATTAAATGCATAAAGAGTGTACCCTCTCAGGAAATCGTTTCGATCAATGGCCATAGCACTGTTCTTTAAATGTCTCCCTGTTGATAACACCAGTTGATAGAATTCACGAGTTACGCAACCATTAGGGAAGTCCGGTTGTAATGGTTTGGTGGGGAACTGGACACCGTCAACATATATTGCCAGATATTCTAGATTATAATTCTTAAAATTGAATGGGTTCTTGCCATAGTCACCCGTAAAAGAGTCATTATCAACCATCGCTACCACCACAGACTATGTTATTGTTTGACTAAAACCCCTTGCTTGACTAAATAAAAATGATTGTAATGATACATGAACTCTGATAATTTATTTGACCAACATTTTATTGACTTGCACAATCTTACACAATTGTCTGAACATGTTGAACACAACTAAACACATTATGAACACACACACACGGTTGCAACTTTTTCACAAAACGTGTTACCATTGTGTCATTTTTAAACAGATTAGAAGAATATTTAGATATCAACATATCATAGGTGATGCCTCTACACATGTGATTTAAGAAGTAGATACAGTGTTCACCACATGTGACCGATGTGACATCCTGAACTTGTTTGTCTGATAAATGTATCTCGTCACATGACATGTTTAAAAAGTCAGAAATCGATTTAGGAAATATTGAATGATTTGGAGCATTTCCAAAACTGTCAAAAAAACACCCAACTCTCTCCAATATATAAACTGCCAGCCAATGCTCTCCAGGCTGGTCAGAGGGGTGTGTGTTAATTATCATAGCACTAGGTCTTATTTGTAGAGGTTGCTGGGGCAGTTTATCACAAGCCAAAACACCTGGCTGTCAGTTCCACAGTATTCATGATGCTTAATAGTAATAAACTAAAACCTGTCTGCGATGGGACACTTAAATCATACTATCATATACCGCATAAATTATTAGATTGGTGGTATTAGGCAGCGGGTTCCTGAAACGTGTCTCCAGGCGTATGTTACCACTCTTGATCAATGATAGATGCTGACAATTATCCTCGTCAGGTGTCAGATTAAATGCATAAAGAGTGTACCCTCTCAGGAAATCGTTTCGATCAATGGCCATAGCACTGTTCTTTAAATGTCTCCCTGTTGATAACACCAGTTGATAGAATTCACGAGTTACGCAACCATTAGGGAAGTCCGGTTGTAATGGTTTGGTGGGGAACTGGACACCGTCAACACATATTGCCAGATATTCTAGATTATAATTCTTAAAATTGAATGGGTTCTTGCCATAGTCACCCGTAAAAGAGTCATTATCAACCATCGCTACCACCACAGACTATGTTATTGTTTGACTAAAACCCCTTGCTTGACTAAATAAAAATGATTGTAATGATACATGAACTCTGATAATTTATTTGACCAACATTTTATTGACTTGCACAATCTTACACAATTGTCTGAACATGTTGAACACAACTAAACACATTATGAACACACACACACACGGTTGCAACTTTTTCACAAAACGTGTTACCATTGTGTCATTTTTAAACAGATTAGAAGAATATTTAGATATCAACATATCATAGGTGATGCCTCTACACATGTGATTTAAGAAGTAGATACAGTGTTCACCACATGTGACCGATGTGACATCCTGAACTTGTTTGTCTGATAAATGTATCTCGTCACATGACATGTTTAAAAAGTCATAAATCGATTTAGGAAATATTGAATGATTTGGAGCATTTCCAAAACTGTCAAAAAAACACCCAACTCTCTCCAATATATAAACTGCCAGCCAATGCTCTCCAGGCTGGTCAGAGGGGTGTGTGTTAATTATCATAGCACTAGGTCTTATTTGTAGAGGTTGCTGGGGCAGTTTATCACAAGCCAAAACACCTGGCTGTCAGTTCCACAGTATTCATGATGCTTAATAGTAATAAACTAAAACCTGTCTGCGATGGGACACTTAAATCATACTATCATATACCGCATAAATTATTAGATTGATGGTATTAGGCAGCGGGTTCCTGAAACGTGTCTCCAGGCGTATGTTACCACTCTTGATCAATGATAGATGCTGACAATTATCCTCGTCAGGTGTCAGATTAAATGCATAAAGAGTGTACCCTCTCAGGAAATCGTTTCGATCAATGGCCATAGCACTGTTCTTTAAATGTCTCCCTGTTGATAACACCAGTTGATAGAATTCACGAGTTACGCAACCATTAGGGAAGTCCGGTTGTAATGGTTTGGTGGGGAACTGGACACCGTCAACATATATTGCCAGATATTCTAGATTATAATTCTTAAAATTGAATGGGTTCTTGCCATAGTCACCCGTAAAAGAGTCATTATCAACCATCGCTACCACCACAGACTATGTTATTGTTTGACTAAAACCCCTTGCTTGACTAAATAAAAATGATTGTAATGATACATGAACTCTGATAATTTATTTGACCAACATTTTATTGACTTGCACAATCTTACACAATTGTCTGAACATGTTGAACACAACTAAACACATTATGAACACACACACACGGTTGCAACTTTTTCACAAAACGTGTTACCATTGTGTCATTTTTAAACAGATTAGAAGAATATTTAGATATCAACATATCATAGGTGATGCCTCTACACATGTGATTTAAGAAGTAGATACAGTGTTCACCACATGTGACCGATGTGACATCCTGAACTTGTTTGTCTGATAAATGTATCTCGTCACATGACATGTTTAAAAAGTCATAAATCGATTTAGGAAATATTGAATGATTTGGAGCATTTCCAAAACTGTCAAAAAAACACCCAACTCTCTCCAATATATAAACTGCCAGCCAATGCTCTCCAGGCTGGTCAGAGGGGTGTGTGTTAATTATCATAGCACTAGGTCTTATTTGTAGAGGTTGCTGGGGCAGTTTATCACAAGCCAAAACACCTGGCTGTCAGTTCCACAGTATTCATGATGCTTAATAGTAATCAACTAAAACCTGTCTGCGATGGGACACTTAAATCATACTATCATATACCACATAAATTATTAGATTGATGGTATTAGGCAGCGGGTTCCTGAAACGTGTCTCCAGGCGTATGTTACCACTCTTGATCAATGATAGATGCTGACAATTATCCTCGTCAGGTGTCAGATTAAATGCATAAAGAGTGTACCCTCTCAGGAAATCGTTTCGATCAATGGCCATAGCACTGTTCTTTAAATGTCTCCCTGTTGATAACACCAGTTGATAGAATTCACGAGTTACGCAACCATTAGGGAAGTCCGGTTGTAATGGTTTGGTGGGGAACTGGACACCGTCAACATATATTGCCAGATATTCTAGATTATAATTCTTAAAATTGAATGGGTTCTTGCCATAGTCACCCGTAAAAGAGTCATTATCAACCATCGCTACCACCACAGACTATGTTATTGTTTGACTAAAACCCCTTGCTTGACTAAATAAAAATGATTGTAATGATACATGAACTCTGATAATTTATTTGACCAACATTTTATTGACTTGCACAATCTTACACAATTGTCTGAACATGTTGAACACAACTAAACACATTATGAACACACACACACACGGTTGCAACTTTTTCACAAAACGTGTTACCATTGTGTCATTTTTAAACAGATTAGAAGAATATTTAGATATCAACATATCATAGGTGATGCCTCTACACATGTGATTTAAGAAGTAGATACAGTGTTCACCACATGTGACCGATGTGACATCCTGAACTTGTTTGTCTGATAAATGTATCTCGTCACATGACATGTTTAAAAAGTCATAAATCGATTTAGGAAATATTGAATGATTTGGAGCATTTCCAAAACTGTCAAAAAAACACCCAACTCTCTCCAATATATAAACTGCCAGCCAATGCTCTCCAGGCTGCTCAGAGGGGTGTGTGTTAATTATCATAGCACTAGGTCTTATTTGTAGAGGTTGCTGGGGCAGTTTATCACAAGCCAAAACACCTGGCTGTCAGTTCCACAGTATTCATGATGCTTAATAGTAATCAACTAAAACCTGTCTGCGATGGGACACTTAAATCATACTATCATATACCGCATAAATTATTAGATTGATGGTATTAAGGCAGCGGGTTCCTGAAACGTGTCTCCAGGCGTATGTTACCACTCTTGATCAATGATAGATGCTGACAATTATCCTCGTCAGGTGTCAGATTAAATGCATAAAGAGTGTACCCTCTCAGGAAATCGTTTCGATCAATGGCCATAGCACTGTTCTTTAAATGTCTCCCTGTTGATAACACCAGTTGATAGAATTCACGAGTTACGCAACCATTAGGGAAGTCCGGTTGTAATGGTTTGGTGGGGAACTGGACACCGTCAACATATATTGCCAGATATTCTAGATTATAATTCTTAAAATTGAATGGGTTCTTGCCATAGTCACCCGTAAAAGAGTCATTATCAACCATCGCTACCACCACAGACTATGTTATTGTTTGACTAAAACCCCTTGCTTGACTAAATAAAAATGATTGTAATGATACATGAACTCTGATAATTTATTTGACCAACATTTTATTGACTTGCACAATCTTACACAATTGTCTGAACATGTTGAACACAACTAAACACATTATGAACACACACACACGGTTGCAACTTTTTCACAAAACGTGTTACCATTGTGTCATTTTTAAACAGATTAGAAGAATATTTAGATATCAACATATCATAGGTGATGCCTCTACACATGTGATTTAAGAAGTAGATACAGTGTTCACCACATGTGACCGATGTGACATCCTGAACTTGTTTGTCTGATAAATGTATCTCGTCACATGACATGTTTAAAAAGTCATAAATCGATTTAGGAAATATTGAATGATTTGGAGCATTTCCAAAACTGTCAAAAAAACACCCAACTCTCTCCAATATATAAACTGCCAGCCAATGCTCTCCAGGCTGCTCAGAGGGGTGTGTGTTAATTATCATAGCACTAGGTCTTATTTGTAGAGGTTGCTGGGGCAGTTTATCACAAGCCAAAACACCTGGCTGTCAGTTCCACAGTATTCATGATGCTTAATAGTAATCAACTAAAACCTGTCTGCGATGGGACACTTAAATCATACTATCATATACCGCATAAATTATTAGATTGATGGTATTAGGCAGCGGGTTCCTGAAACGTGTCTCCAGGCGTATGTTACCACTCTTGATCAATGATAGATGCTGACAATTATCCTCGTCAGGTGTCAGATTAAATGCATAAAGAGTGTACCCTCTCAGGAAATCGTTTCGATCAATGGCCATAGCACTGTTCTTTAAATGTCTCCCTGTTGATAACACCAGTTGATAGAATTCACGAGTTACGCAACCATTAGGGAAGTCCGGTTGTAATGGTTTGGTGGGGAACTGGACACCGTCAACATATATTGCCAGATATTCTAGATTATAATTCTTAAAATTGAATGGGTTCTTGCCATAGTCACCCGTAAAAGAGTCATTATCAACCATCGCTACCACCACAGACTATGTTATTGTTTGACTAAAACCCCTTGCTTGACTAAATAAAAATGATTGTAATGATACATGAACTCTGATAATTTATTTGACCAACATTTTATTGACTTGCACAATCTTACACAATTGTCTGAACATGTTGAACACAACTAAACACATTATGAACACACACACACACGGTTGCAACTTTTTCACAAAACGTGTTACCATTGTGTCATTTTTAAACAGATTAGAAGAATATTTAGATATCAACATATCATAGGTGATGCCTCTACACATGTGATTTAAGAAGTAGATACAGTGTTCACCACATGTGACCGATGTGACATCCTGAACTTGTTTGTCTGATAAATGTATCTCGTCACATGACATGTTTAAAAAGTCATAAATCGATTTAGGAAATATTGAATGATTTGGAGCATTTCCAAAACTGTCAAAAAAACACCCAACTCTCTCCAATATATAAACTGCCAGCCAATGCTCTCCAGGCTGGTCAGAGGGGTGTGTGTTAATTATCATAGCACTAGGTCTTATTTGTAGAGGTTGCTGGGGCAGTTTATCACAAGCCAAAACACCTGGCTGTCAGTTCCACAGTATTCATGATGCTTAATAGTAATAAACTAAAACCTGTCTGCGATGGGACACTTAAATCATACTATCATATACCGCATAAATTATTAGATTGATGGTATTAGGCAGCGGGTTCCTGAAACGTGTCTCCAGGCGTATGTTACCACTCTTGATCAATGATAGATGCTGACAATTATCCTCGTCAGGTGTCAGATTAAATGCATAAAGAGTGTACCCTCTCAGGAAATCGTTTCGATCAATGGCCATAGCACTGTTCTTTAAATGTCTCCCTGTTGATAACACCAGTTGATAGAATTCACGAGTTACGCAACCATTAGGGAAGTCCGGTTGTAATGGTTTGGTGGGGAACTGGACACCGTCAACATATATTGCCAGATATTCTAGATTATAATTCTTAAAATTGAATGGGTTCTTGCCATAGTCACCCGTAAAAGAGTCATTATCAACCATCGCTACCACCACAGACTATGTTATTGTTTGACTAAAACCCCTTGCTTGACTAAATAAAAATGATTGTAATGATACATGAACTCTGATAATTTATTTGACCAACATTTTATTGACTTGCACAATCTTACACAATTGTCTGAACATGTTGAACACAACTAAACACATTATGAACACACACACACACGGTTGCAACTTTTTCACAAAACGTGTTACCATTGTGTCATTTTTAAACAGATTAGAAGAATATTTAGATATCAACATATCATAGGTGATGCCTCTACACATGTGATTTAAGAAGTAGATACAGTGTTCACCACATGTGACCGATGTGACATCCTGAACTTGTTTGTCTAATAAATGTATCTCGTCACATGACATGTTTAAAAAGTCATAAATCGATTTAGGAAATATTGAATGATTTGGAGCATTTCCAAAACTGTCAAAAAAACACCCAACTCTCTCCAATATATAAACTGCCAGCCAATGCTCTCCAGGCTGGTCAGAGGGGTGTGTGTTAATTATCATAGCACTAGGTCTTATTTGTAGAGGTTGCTGGGGCAGTTTATCACAAGCCAAAACACCTGGCTGTCAGTTCCACAGTATTCATGATGCTTAATAGTAATAAACTAAAACCTGTCTGCGATGGGACACTTAAATCATACTATCATATACCGCATAAATTATTAGATTGATGGTATTAGGCAGCGGGTTCCTGAAACGTGTCTCCAGGCGTATGTTACCACTCTTGATCAATGATAGATGCTGACAATTATCCTCGTCAGGTGTCAGATTAAATGCATAAAGAGTGTACCCTCTCAGGAAATCGTTTCGATCAATGGCCATAGCACTGTTCTTTAAATGTCTCCCTGTTGATAACACCAGTTGATAGAATTCACGAGTTACGCAACCATTAGGGAAGTCCGGTTGTAATGGTTTGGTGGGGAACTGGACACCGTCAACATATATTGCCAGATATTCTAGATTATAATTCTTAAAATTGAATGGGTTCTTGCCATAGTCACCCGTAAAAGAGTCATTATCAACCATCGCTACCACCACAGACTATGTTATTGTTTGACTAAAACCCCTTGCTTGACTAAATAAAAATGATTGTAATGATACATGAACTCTGATAATTTATTTGACCAACATTTTATTGACTTGCACAATCTTACACAATTGTCTGAACATGTTGAACACAACTAAACACATTATGAACACACACACACACGGTTGCAACTTTTTCACAAAACGTGTTACCATTGTGTCATTTTTAAACAGATTAGAAGAATATTTAGATATCAACATATCATAGGTGATGCCTCTACACATGTGATTTAAGAAGTAGATACAGTGTTCACCACATGTGACCGATGTGACATCCTGAACTTGTTTGTCTGATAAATGTATCTCGTCACATGACATGTTTAAAAAGTCATAAATCGATTTAGGAAATATTGAATGATTTGGAGCATTTCCAAAACTGTCAAAAAAACACCCAACTCTCTCCAATATATAAACTGCCAGCCAATGCTCTCCAGGCTGGTCAGAGGGGTGTGTGTTAATTATCATAGCACTAGGTCTTATTTGTAGAGGTTGCTGGGGCAGTTTATCACAAGCCAAAACACCTGGCTGTCAGTTCCACAGTATTCATGATGCTTAATAGTAATAAACTAAAACCTGTCTGCGATGGGACACTTAAATCATACTATCATATACCGCATAAATTATTAGATTGATGGTATTAGGCAGCGGGTTCCTGAAACGTGTCTCCAGGCGTATGTTACCACTCTTGATCAATGATAGATGCTGACAATTATCCTCGTCAGGTGTCAGATTAAATGCATAAAGAGTGTACCCTCTCAGGAAATCGTTTCGATCAATGGCCATAGCACTGTTCTTTAAATGTCTCCCTGTTGATAACACCAGTTGATAGAATTCACGAGTTACGCAACCATTAGGGAAGTCCGGTTGTAATGGTTTGGTGGGGAACTGGACACCGTCAACATATATTGCCAGATATTCTAGATTATAATTCTTAAAATTGAATGGGTTCTTGCCATAGTCACCCGTAAAAGAGTCATTATCAACCATCGCTACCACCACAGACTATGTTATTGTTTGACTAAAACCCCTTGCTTGACTAAATAAAAATGATTGTAATGATACATGAACTCTGATAATTTATTTGACCAACATTTTATTGACTTGCACAATCTTACACAATTGTCTGAACATGTTGAACACAACTAAACACATTATGAACACACACACACACGGTTGCAACTTTTTCACAAAACGTGTTACCATTGTGTCATTTTTAAACAGATTAGAAGAATATTTAGATATCAACATATCATAGGTGATGCCTCTACACATGTGATTTAAGAAGTAGATACAGTGTTCACCACATGTGACCGATGTGACATCCTGAACTTGTTTGTCTGATAAATGTATCTCGTCACATGACATGTTTAAAAAGTCATAAATCGATTTAGGAAATATTGAATGATTTGGAGCATTTCCAAAACTGTCAAAAAAACACCCAACTCTCTCCAATATATAAACTGCCAGCCAATGCTCTCCAGGCTGGTCAGAGGGGTGTGTGTTAATTATCATAGCACTAGGTCTTATTTGTAGAGGTTGCTGGGGCAGTTTATCACAAGCCAAAACACCTGGCTGTCAGTTCCACAGTATTCATGATGCTTAATAGTAATAAACTAAAACCTGTCTGCGATGGGACACTTAAATCATACTATCATATACCGCATAAATTATTAGATTGATGGTATTAGGCAGCGGGTTCCTGAAACGTGTCTCCAGGCGTATGTTACCACTCTTGATCAATGATAGATGCTGACAATTATCCTCGTCAGGTGTCAGATTAAATGCATAAAGAGTGTACCCTCTCAGGAAATCGTTTCGATCAATGGCCATAGCACTGTTCTTTAAATGTCTCCCTGTTGATAACACCAGTTGATAGAATTCACGAGTTACGCAACCATTAGGGAAGTCCGGTTGTAATGGTTTGGTGGGGAACTGGACACCGTCAACATATATTGCCAGATATTCTAGATTATAATTCTTAAAATTGAATGGGTTCTTGCCATAGTCACCCGTAAAAGAGTCATTATCAACCATCGCTACCACCACAGACTATGTTATTGTTTGACTAAAACCCCTTGCTTGACTAAATAAAAATGATTGTAATGATACATGAACTCTGATAATTTATTTGACCAACATTTTATTGACTTGCACAATCTTACACAATTGTCTGAACATGTTGAACACAACTAAACACATTATGAACACACACACACACGGTTGCAACTTTTTCACAAAACGTGTTACCATTGTGTCATTTTTAAACAGATTAGAAGAATATTTAGATATCAACATATCATAGGTGATGCCTCTACACATGTGATTTAAGAAGTAGATACAGTGTTCACCACATGTGACCGATGTGACATCCTGAACTTGTTTGTCTGATAAATGTATCTCGTCACATGACATGTTTAAAAAGTCATAAATCGATTTAGGAAATATTGAATGATTTGGAGCATTTCCAAAACTGTCAAAAAAACACCCAACTCTCTCCAATATATAAACTGCCAGCCAATGCTCTCCAGGCTGGTCAGAGGGGTGTGTGTTAATTATCATAGCACTAGGTCTTATTTGTAGAGGTTGCTGGGGCAGTTTATCACAAGCCAAAACACCTGGCTGTCAGTTCCACAGTATTCATGATGCTTAATAGTAATAAACTAAAACCTGTCTGCGATGGGACACTTAAATCATACTATCATATACCGCATAAATTATTAGATTGATGGTATTAGGCAGCGGGTTCCTGAAACGTGTCTCCAGGCGTATGTTACCACTCTTGATCAATGATAGATGCTGACAATTATCCTCGTCAGGTGTCAGATTAAATGCATAAAGAGTGTACCCTCTCAGGAAATCGTTTCGATCAATGGCCATAGCACTGTTCTTTAAATGTCTCCCTGTTGATAACACCAGTTGATAGAATTCACGAGTTACGCAACCATTAGGGAAGTCCGGTTGTAATGGTTTGGTGGGCAACTGGACACCGTCAACACATATTGCCAGATATTCTAGATTATAATTCTTAAAATTGAATGGGTTCTTGCCATAGTCACCCGTAAAAGAGTCATTATCAACCATCGCTACCACCACAGACTATGTTATTGTTTGACTAAAACCCCTTGCTTGACTAAATAAAAATGATTGTAATGATACATGAACTCTGATAATTTATTTGACCAACATTTTATTGACTTGCACAATCTTACACAATTGTCTGAACATGTTGAACACAACTAAACACATTATGAACACACACACACGGTTGCAACTTTTTCACAAAACGTGTTACCATTGTGTCATTTTTAAACAGATTAGAAGAATATTTAGATATCAACATATCATAGGTGATGCCTCTACACATGTGATTTAAGAAGTAGATACAGTGTTCACCACATGTGACCGATGTGACATCCTGAACTTGTTTGTCTGATAAATGTATCTCGTCACATGACATGTTTAAAAAGTCATAAATCGATTTAGGAAATATTGAATGATTTGGAGCATTTCCAAAACTGTCAAAAAACACCCAACTCTCTCCAATATATAAACTGCCAGCCAATGCTCTCCAGGCTGGTCAGAGGGGTGTGTGTTAATTATCATAGCACTAGGTCTTATTTGTAGAGGTTGCTGGGGCAGTTTATCACAAGCCAAAACACCTGGCTGTCAGTTCCACAGTATTCATGATGCTTAATAGTAATAAACTAAAACCTGTCTGCGATGGGACACTTAAATCATACTATCATATACCGCATAAATTATTAGATTGATGGTATTAGGCAGCGGGTTCCTGAAACGTGTCTCCAGGCGTATGTTACCACTCTTGATCAATGATAGATGCTGACAATTATCCTCGTCAGGTGTCAGATTAAATGCATAAAGAGTGTACCCTCTCAGGAAATCGTTTCGATCAATGGCCATAGCACTGTTCTTTAAATGTCTCCCTGTTGATAACACCAGTTGATAGAATTCACGAGTTACGCAACCATTAGGGAAGTCCGGTTGTAATGGTTTGGTGGGCAACTGGACACCGTCAACATATATTGCCAGATATTCTAGATTATAATTCTTAAAATTGAATGGGTTCTTGCCATAGTCACCCGTAAAAGAGTCATTATCAACCATCGCTACCACCACAGACTATGTTATTGTTTGACTAAAACCCCTTGCTTGACTAAATAAAAATGATTGTAATGATACATGAACTCTGATAATTTATTTGACCAACATTTTATTGACTTGCACAATCTTACACAATTGTCTGAACATGTTGAACACAACTAAACACATTATGAACACACACACACGGTTGCAACTTTTTCACAAAACGTGTTACCATTGTGTCATTTTTAAACAGATTAGAAGAATATTTAGATATCAACATATCATAGGTGATGCCTCTACACATGTGATTTAAGAAGTAGATACAGTGTTCACCACATGTGACCGATGTGACATCCTGAACTTGTTTGTCTGATAAATGTATCTCGTCACATGACATGTTTAAAAAGTCATAAATCGATTTAGGAAATATTGAATGATTTGGAGCATTTCCAAAACTGTCAAAAAAACACCCAACTCTCTCCAATATATAAACTGCCAGCCAATGCTCTCCAGGCTGGTCAGAGGGGTGTGTGTTAATTATCATAGCACTAGGTCTTATTTGTAGAGGTTGCTGGGGCAGTTTATCACAAGCCAAAACACCTGGCTGTCAGTTCCACAGTATTCATGATGCTTAATAGTAATAAACTAAAACCTGTCTGCGATGGGACACTTAAATCATACTATCATATACCGCATAAATTATTAGATTGATGGTATTAGGCAGCGGGTTCCTGAAACGTGTCTCCAGGCGTATGTTACCACTCTTGATCAATGATAGATGCTGACAATTATCCTCGTCAGGTGTCAGATTAAATGCATAAAGAGTGTACCCTCTCAGGAAATCGTTTCGATCAATGGCCATAGCACTGTTCTTTAAATGTCTCCCTGTTGATAACACCAGTTGATAGAATTCACGAGTTACGCAACCATTAGGGAAGTCCGGTTGTAATGGTTTGGTGGGGAACTGGACACCGTCAACACATATTGCCAGATATTCTAGATTATAATTCTTAAAATTGAATGGGTTCTTGCCATAGTCACCCGTAAAAGAGTCATTATCAACCATCGCTACCACCACAGACTATGTTATTGTTTGACTAAAACCCCTTGCTTGACTAAATAAAAATGATTGTAATGATACATGAACTCTGATAATTTATTTGACCAACATTTTATTGACTTGCACAATCTTACACAATTGTCTGAACATGTTGAACACAACTAAACACATTATGAACACACACACACGGTTGCAACTTTTTCACAAAACGTGTTACCATTGTGTCATTTTTAAACAGATTAGAAGAATATTTAGATATCAACATATCATAGGTGATGCCTCTACACATGTGATTTAAGAAGTAGATACAGTGTTCACCACATGTGACCGATGTGACATCCTGAACTTGTTTGTCTGATAAATGTATCTCGTCACATGACATGTTTAAAAAGTCAGAAATCGATTTAGGAAATATTGAATGATTTGGAGCATTTCCAAAACTGTCAAAAAAACACCCAACTCTCTCCAATATATAAACTGCCAGCCAATGCTCTCCAGGCTGGTCAGAGGGGTGTGTGTTAATTATCATAGCACTAGGTCTTATTTGTAGAGGTTGCTGGGGCAGTTTATCACAAGCCAAAACACCTGGCTGTCAGTTCCACAGTATTCATGATGCTTAATAGTAATAAACTAAAACCTGTCTGCGATGGGACACTTAAATCATACTATCATATACCGCATAAATTATTAGATTGATGGTATTAGGCAGCGGGTTCCTGAAACGTGTCTCCAGGCGTATGTTACCACTCTTGATCAATGATAGATGCTGACAATTATCCTCGTCAGGTGTCAGATTAAATGCATAAAGAGTGTACCCTCTCAGGAAATCGTTTCGATCAATGGCCATAGCACTGTTCTTTAAATGTCTCCCTGTTGATAACACCAGTTGATAGAATTCACGAGTTACGCAACCATTAGGGAAGTCCGGTTGTAATGGTTTGGTGGGGAACTGGACACCGTCAACATATATTGCCAGATATTCTAGATTATAATTCTTAAAATTGAATGGGTTCTTGCCATAGTCACCCGTAAAAGAGTCATTATCAACCATCGCTACCACCACAGACTATGTTATTGTTTGACTAAAACCCCTTGCTTGACTAAATAAAAATGATTGTAATGATACATGAACTCTGATAATTTATTTGACCAACATTTTATTGACTTGCACAATCTTACACAATTGTCTGAACATGTTGAACACAACTAAACACATTATGAACACACACACACACGGTTGCAACTTTTTCACAAAACGTGTTACCATTGTGTCATTTTTAAACAGATTAGAAGAATATTTAGATATCAACATATCATAGGTGATGCCTCTACACATGTGATTTAAGAAGTAGATACAGTGTTCACCACATGTGACCGATGTGACATCCTGAACTTGTTTGTCTGATAAATGTATCTCGTCACATGACATGTTTAAAAAGTCATAAATCGATTTAGGAAATATTGAATGATTTGGAGCATTTCCAAAACTGTCAAAAAAACACCCAACTCTCTCCAATATATAAACTGCCAGCCAATGCTCTCCAGGCTGCTCAGAGGGGTGTGTGTTAATTATCATAGCACTAGGTCTTATTTGTAGAGGTTGCTGGGGCAGTTTATCACAAGCCAAAACACCTGGCTGTCAGTTCCACAGTATTCATGATGCTTAATAGTAATAAACTAAAACCTGTCTGCGATGGGACACTTAAATCATACTATCATATACCGCATAAATTATTAGATTGATGGTATTAGGCAGCGGGTTCCTGAAACGTGTCTCCAGGCGTATGTTACCACTCTTGATCAATGATAGATGCTGACAATTATCCTCGTCAGGTGTCAGATTAAATGCATAAAGAGTGTACCCTCTCAGGAAATCGTTTCGATCAATGGCCATAGCACTGTTCTTTAAATGTCTCCCTGTTGATAACACCAGTTGATAGAATTCACGAGTTACGCAACCATTAGGGAAGTCCGGTTGTAATGGTTTGGTGGGGAACTGGACACCGTCAACATATATTGCCAGATATTCTAGATTATAATTCTTAAAATTGAATGGGTTCTTGCCATAGTCACCCGTAAAAGAGTCATTATCAACCATCGCTACCACCACAGACTATGTTATTGTTTGACTAAAACCCCTTGCTTGACTAATTAAAAATGATTGTAATGATACATGAACTCTGATAATTTATTTGACCAACATTTTATTGACTTGCACAATCTTACACAATTGTCTGAACATGTTGAACACAACTAAACACATTATGAACACACACACACGGTTGCAACTTTTTCACAAAACGTGTTACCATTGTGTCATTTTTAAACAGATTAGAAGAATATTTAGATATCAACATATCATAGGTGATGCCTCTACACATGTGATTTAAGAAGTAGATACAGTGTTCACCACATGTGACCGATGTGACATCCTGAACTTGTTTGTCTGATAAATGTATCTCGTCACATGACATGTTTAAAAAGTCATAAATCGATTTAGGAAATATTGAATGATTTGGAGCATTTCCAAAACTGTCAAAAAAACACCCAACTCTCTCCAATATATAAACTGCCAGCCAATGCTCTCCAGGCTGCTCAGAGGGGTGTGTGTTAATTACCATAGCACTAGGTCTTATTTGTAGAGGTTGCTGGGGCAGTTTATCACAAGCCAAAACACCTGGCTGTCAGTTCCACAGTATTCATGATGCTTAATAGTAATAAACTAAAACCTGTCTGCGATGGGACACTTAAATCATACTATCATATACCGCATAAATTATTAGATTGATGGTATTAGGCAGCGGGTTCCTGAAACGTGTCTCCAGGCGTATGTTACCACTCTTGATCAATGATAGATGCTGACAATTATCCTCGTCAGGTGTCAGATTAAATGCATAAAGAGTGTACCCTCTCAGGAAATCGTTTCGATCAATGGCCATAGCACTGTTCTTTAAATGTCTCCCTGTTGATAACACCAGTTGATAGAATTCACGAGTTACGCAACCATTAGGGAAGTCCGGTTGTAATGGTTTGGTGGGGAACTGGACACCGTCAACATATATTGCCAGATATTCTAGATTATAATTCTTAAAATTGAATGGGTTCTTGCCATAGTCACCCGTAAAAGAGTCATTATCAACCATCGCTACCACCACAGACTATGTTATTGTTTGACTAAAACCCCTTGCTTGACTAAATAAAAATGATTGTAATGATACATGAACTCTGATAATTTATTTGACCAACATTTTATTGACTTGCACAATCTTACACAATTGTCTGAACATGTTGAACACAACTAAACACATTATGAACACACACACACGGTTGCAACTTTTTCACAAAACGTGTTACCATTGTGTCATTTTAAACAGATTAGAAGAATATTTAGATATCAACATATCATAGGTGATGCCTCTACACATGTGATTTAAGAAGTAGATACAGTGTTCACCACATGTGACCGATGTGACATCCTGAACTTGTTTGTCTGATAAATGTATCTCGTCACATGACATGTTTAAAAAGTCATAAATCGATTTAGGAAATATTGAATGATTTGGAGCATTTCCAAAACTGTCAAAAAAACACCCAACTCTCTCCAATATATAAACTGCCAGCCAATGCTCTCCAGGCTGCTCAGAGGGGTGTGTGTTAATTATCATAGCACTAGGTCTTATTTGTAGAGGTTGCTGGGGCAGTTTATCACAAGCCAAAACACCTGGCTGTCAGTTCCACAGTATTCATGATGCTTAATAGTAATAAACTAAAACCTGTCTGCGATGGGACACTTAAATCATACTATCATATACCGCATAAATTATTAGATTGATGGTATTAGGCAGCGGGTTCCTGAAACGTGTCTCCAGGCGTATGTTACCACTCTTGATCAATGATAGATGCTGACAATTATCCTCGTCAGGTGTCAGATTAAATGCATAAAGAGTGTACCCTCTCAGGAAATCGTTTCGATCAATGGCCATAGCACTGTTCTTTAAATGTCTCCCTGTTGATAACACCAGTTGATAGAATTCACGAGTTACGCAACCATTAGGGAAGTCCGGTTGTAATGGTTTGGTGGGGAACTGGACACCGTCAACATATATTGCCAGATATTCTAGATTATAATTCTTAAAATTGAATGGGTTCTTGCCATAGTCACCCGTAAAAGAGTCATTATCAACCATCGCTACCACCACAGACTATGTTATTGTTTGACTAAAACCCCTTGCTTGACTAAATAAAAATGATTGTAATGATACATGAACTCTGATAATTTATTTGACCAACATTTTATTGACTTGCACAATCTTACACAATTGTCTGAACATGTTGAACACAACTAAACACATTATGAACACACACACACGGTTGCAACTTTTTCACAAAACGTGTTACCATTGTGTCATTTTTAAACAGATTAGAAGAATATTTAGATATCAACATATCATAGGTGATGCCTCTACACATGTGATTTAAGAAGTAGATACAGTGTTCACCACATGTGACCGATGTGCCATCCTGAACTTGTTTGTCTGATAAATGTATCTCGTCACATGACATGTTTAAAAAGTCATAAATCGATTTAGGAAATATTGAATGATTTGGAGCATTTCCAAAACTGTCAAAAAAACACCCAACTCTCTCCAATATATAAACTGCCAGCCAATGCTCTCCAGGCTGGTCAGAGGGGTGTGTGTTAATTATCATAGCACTAGGTCTTATTTGTAGAGGTTGCTGGGGCAGTTTATCACAAGCCAAAACACCTGGCTGTCAGTTCCACAGTATTCATGATGCTTAATAGTAATAAACTAAAACCTGTCTGCGATGGGACACTTAAATCATACTATCATATACCGCATAAATTATTAGATTGATGGTATTAGGCAGCGGGTTCCTGAAACGTGTCTCCAGGCGTATGTTACCACTCTTGATCAATGATAGATGCTGACAATTATCCTCGTCAGGTGTCAGATTAAATGCATAAAGAGTGTACCCTCTCAGGAAATCGTTTCGATCAATGGCCATAGCACTGTTCTTTAAATGTCTCCCTGTTGATAACACCAGTTGATAGAATTCACGAGTTACGCAACCATTAGGGAAGTCCGGTTGTAATGGTTTGGTGGGGAACTGGACACCGTCAACATATATTGCCAGATATTCTAGATTATAATTCTTAAAATTGAATGGGTTCTTGCCATAGTCACCCGTAAAAGAGTCATTATCAACCATCGCTACCACCACAGACTATGTTATTGTTTGACTAAAACCCCTTGCTTGACTAAATAAAAATGATTGTAATGATACATGAACTCTGATAATTTATTTGACCAACATTTTATTGACTTGCACAATCTTACACAATTGTCTGAACATGTTGAACACAACTAAACACATTATGAACACACACACACACGGTTGCAACTTTTTCACAAAACGTGTTACCATTGTGTCATTTTTAAACAGATTAGAAGAATATTTAGATATCAACATATCATAGGTGATGCCTCTACACATGTGATTTAAGAAGTAGATACAGTGTTCACCACATGTGACCGATGTGACATCCTGAACTTGTTTGTCTGATAAATGTATCTCGTCACATGACATGTTTAAAAAGTCATAAATCGATTTAGGAAATATTGAATGATTTGGAGCATTTCCAAAACTGTCAAAAAAACACCCAACTCTCTCCAATATATAAACTGCCAGCCAATGCTCTCCAGGCTGGTCAGAGGGGTGTGTGTTAATTATCATAGCACTAGGTCTTATTTGTAGAGGTTGCTGGGGCAGTTTATCACAAGCCAAAACACCTGGCTGTCAGTTCCACAGTATTCATGATGCTTAATAGTAATAAACTAAAACCTGTCTGCGATGGGACACTTAAATCATACTATCATATACCGCATAAATTATTAGATTGATGGTATTAGGCAGCGGGTTCCTGAAACGTGTCTCCAGGCGTATGTTACCACTCTTGATCAATGATAGATGCTGACAATTATCCTCGTCAGGTGTCAGATTAAATGCATAAAGAGTGTACCCTCTCAGGAAATCGTTTCGATCAATGGCCATAGCACTGTTCTTTAAATGTCTCCCTGTTGATAACACCAGTTGATAGAATTCACGAGTTACGCAACCATTAGGGAAGTCCGGTTGTAATGGTTTGGTGGGGAACTGGACACCGTCAACATATATTGCCAGATATTCTAGATTATAATTCTTAAAATTGAATGGGTTCTTGCCATAGTCACCCGTAAAAGAGTCATTATCAACCATCGCTACCACCACAGACTATGTTATTGTTTGACTAAAACCCCTTGCTTGACTAATTAAAAATGATTGTAATGATACATGAACTCTGATAATTTATTTGACCAACATTTTATTGACTTGCACAATCTTACACAATTGTCTGAACATGTTGAACACAACTAAACACATTATGAACACACACACACGGTTGCAACTTTTTCACAAAACGTGTTACCATTGTGTCATTTTTAAACAGATTAGAAGAATATTTAGATATCAACATATCATAGGTGATGCCTCTACACATGTGATTTAAGAAGTAGATACAGTGTTCACCACATGTGACCGATGTGACATCCTGAACTTGTTTGTCTGATAAATGTATCTCGTCACATGACATGTTTAAAAAGTCATAAATCGATTTAGGAAATATTGAATGATTTGGAGCATTTCCAAAACTGTCAAAAAAACACCCAACTCTCTCCAATATATAAACTGCCAGCCAATGCTCTCCAGGCTGCTCAGAGGGGTGTGTGTTAATTACCATAGCACTAGGTCTTATTTGTAGAGGTTGCTGGGGCAGTTTATCACAAGCCAAAACACCTGGCTGTCAGTTCCACAGTATTCATGATGCTTAATAGTAATAAACTAAAACCTGTCTGCGATGGGACACTTAAATCATACTATCATATACCGCATAAATTATTAGATTGATGGTATTAGGCAGCGGGTTCCTGAAACGTGTCTCCAGGCGTATGTTACCACTCTTGATCAATGATAGATGCTGACAATTATCCTCGTCAGGTGTCAGATTAAATGCATAAAGAGTGTACCCTCTCAGGAAATCGTTTCGATCAATGGCCATAGCACTGTTCTTTAAATGTCTCCCTGTTGATAACACCAGTTGATAGAATTCACGAGTTACGCAACCATTAGGGAAGTCCGGTTGTAATGGTTTGGTGGGGAACTGGACACCGTCAACATATATTGCCAGATATTCTAGATTATAATTCTTAAAATTGAATGGGTTCTTGCCATAGTCACCCGTAAAAGAGTCATTATCAACCATCGCTACCACCACAGACTATGTTATTGTTTGACTAAAACCCCTTGCTTGACTAAATAAAAATGATTGTAATGATACATGAACTCTGATACTTTATTTGACCAACATTTTATTGACTTGCACAATCTTACACAATTGTCTGAACATGTTGAACACAACTAAACACATTATGAACACACACACACGGTTGCAACTTTTTCACAAAACGTGTTACCATTGTGTCATTTTTAAACAGATTAGAAGAATATTTAGATATCAACATATCATAGGTGATGCCTCTACACATGTGATTTAAGAAGTAGATACAGTGTTCACCACATGTGACCGATGTGACATCCTGAACTTGTTTGTCTGATAAATGTATCTCGTCACATGACATGTTTAAAAAGTCATAAATCGATTTAGGAAATATTGAATGATTTGGAGCATTTCCAAAACTGTCAAAAAAAACACCCAACTCTCTCCAATATATAAACTGCCAGCCAATGCTCTCCAGGCTGCTCAGAGGGGTGTGTGTTAATTATCATAGCACTAGGTCTTATTTGTAGAGGTTGCTGGGGCAGTTTATCACAAGCCAAAACACCTGGCTGTCAGTTCCACAGTATTCATGATGCTTAATAGTAATAAACTAAAACCTGTCTGCGATGGGACACTTAAATCATACTATCATATACCGCATAAATTATTAGATTGATGGTATTAGGCAGCGGGTTCCTGAAACGTGTCTCCAGGCGTATGTTACCACTCTTGATCAATGATAGATGCTGACAATTATCCTCGTCAGGTGTCAGATTAAATGCATAAAGAGTGTACCCTCTCAGGAAATCGTTTCGATCAATGGCCATAGCACTGTTCTTTAAATGTCTCCCTGTTGATAACACCAGTTGATAGAATTCACGAGTTACGCAACCATTAGGGAAGTCCGGTTGTAATGGTTTGGTGGGGAACTGGACACCGTCAACATATATTGCCAGATATTCTAGATTATAATTCTTAAAATTGAATGGGTTCTTGCCATAGTCACCCGTAAAAGAGTCATTATCAACCATCGCTACCACCACAGACTATGTTATTGTTTGACTAAAACCCCTTGCTTGACTAAATAAAAATGATTGTAATGATACATGAACTCTGATAATTTATTTGACCAACATTTTATTGACTTGCACAATCTTACACAATTGTCTGAACATGTTGAACACAACTAAACACATTATGAACACACACACACGGTTGCAACTTTTTCACAAAACGTGTTACCATTGTGTCATTTTAAACAGATTAGAAGAATATTTAGATATCAACATATCATAGGTGATGCCTCTACACATGTGATTTAAGAAGTAGATACAGTGTTCACCACATGTGACCGATGTGACATCCTGAACTTGTTTGTCTGATAAATGTATCTCGTCACATGACATGTTTAAAAAGTCATAAATCGATTTAGGAAATATTGAATGATTTGGAGCATTTCCAAAACTGTCAAAAAAACACCCAACTCTCTCCAATATATAAACTGCCAGCCAATGCTCTCCAGGCTGCTCAGAGGGGTGTGTGTTAATTATCATAGCACTAGGTCTTATTTGTAGAGGTTGCTGGGGCAGTTTATCACAAGCCAAAACACCTGGCTGTCAGTTCCACAGTATTCATGATGCTTAATAGTAATAAACTAAAACCTGTCTGCGATGGGACACTTAAATCATACTATCATATACCGCATAAATTATTAGATTGATGGTATTAGGCAGCGGGTTCCTGAAACGTGTCTCCAGGCGTATGTTACCACTCTTGATCAATGATAGATGCTGACAATTATCCTCGTCAGGTGTCAGATTAAATGCATAAAGAGTGTACCCTCTCAGGAAATCGTTTCGATCAATGGCCATAGCACTGTTCTTTAAATGTCTCCCTGTTGATAACACCAGTTGATAGAATTCACGAGTTACGCAACCATTAGGGAAGTCCGGTTGTAATGGTTTGGTGGGGAACTGGACACCGTCAACATATATTGCCAGATATTCTAGATTATAATTCTTAAAATTGAATGGGTTCTTGCCATAGTCACCCGTAAAAGAGTCATTATCAACCATCGCTACCACCACAGACTATGTTATTGTTTGACTAAAACCCCTTGCTTGACTAAATAAAAATGATTGTAATGATACATGAACTCTGATAATTTATTTGACCAACATTTTATTGACTTGCACAATCTTACACAATTGTCTGAACATGTTGAACACAACTAAACACATTATGAACACACACACACGGTTGCAACTTTTTCACAAAACGTGTTACCATTGTGTCATTTTTAAACAGATTAGAAGAATATTTAGATATCAACATATCATAGGTGATGCCTCTACACATGTGATTTAAGAAGTAGATACAGTGTTCACCACATGTGACCGATGTGCCATCCTGAACTTGTTTGTCTGATAAATGTATCTCGTCACATGACATGTTTAAAAAGTCATAAATCGATTTAGGAAATATTGAATGATTTGGAGCATTTCCAAAACTGTCAAAAAAACACCCAACTCTCTCCAATATATAAACTGCCAGCCAATGCTCTCCAGGCTGGTCAGAGGGGTGTGTGTTAATTATCATAGCACTAGGTCTTATTTGTAGAGGTTGCTGGGGCAGTTTATCACAAGCCAAAACACCTGGCTGTCAGTTCCACAGTATTCATGATGCTTAATAGTAATAAACTAAAACCTGTCTGCGATGGGACACTTAAATCATACTATCATATACCGCATAAATTATTAGATTGATGGTATTAGGCAGCGGGTTCCTGAAACGTGTCTCCAGGCGTATGTTACCACTCTTGATCAATGATAGATGCTGACAATTATCCTCGTCAGGTGTCAGATTAAATGCATAAAGAGTGTACCCTCTCAGGAAATCGTTTCGATCAATGGCCATAGCACTGTTCTTTAAATGTCTCCCTGTTGATAACACCAGTTGATAGAATTCACGAGTTACGCAACCATTAGGGAAGTCCGGTTGTAATGGTTTGGTGGGGAACTGGACACCGTCAACATATATTGCCAGATATTCTAGATTATAATTCTTAAAATTGAATGGGTTCTTGCCATAGTCACCCGTAAAAGAGTCATTATCAACCATCGCTACCACCACAGACTATGTTATTGTTTGACTAAAACCCCTTGCTTGACTAAATAAAAATGATTGTAATGATACATGAACTCTGATAATTTATTTGACCAACATTTTATTGACTTGCACAATCTTACACAATTGTCTGAACATGTTGAACACAACTAAACACATTATGAACACACACACACACGGTTGCAACTTTTTCACAAAACGTGTTACCATTGTGTCATTTTTAAACAGATTAGAAGAATATTTAGATATCAACATATCATAGGTGATGCCTCTACACATGTGATTTAAGAAGTAGATACAGTGTTCACCACATGTGACCGATGTGACATCCTGAACTTGTTTGTCTGATAAATGTATCTCGTCACATGACATGTTTAAAAAGTCATAAATCGATTTAGGAAATATTGAATGATTTGGAGCATTTCCAAAACTGTCAAAAAAACACCCAACTCTCTCCAATATATAAACTGCCAGCCAATGCTCTCCAGGCTGGTCAGAGGGGTGTGTGTTAATTATCATAGCACTAGGTCTTATTTGTAGAGGTTGCTGGGGCAGTTTATCACAAGCCAAAACACCTGGCTGTCAGTTCCACAGTATTCATGATGCTTAATAGTAATAAACTAAAACCTGTCTGCGATGGGACACTTAAATCATACTATCATATACCGCATAAATTATTAGATTGATGGTATTAGGCAGCGGGTTCCTGAAACGTGTCTCCAGGCGTATGTTACCACTCTTGATCAATGATAGATGCTGACAATTATCCTCGTCAGGTGTCAGATTAAATGCATAAAGAGTGTACCCTCTCAGGAAATCGTTTCGATCAATGGCCATAGCACTGTTCTTTAAATGTCTCCCTGTTGATAACACCAGTTGATAGAATTCACGAGTTACGCAACCATTAGGGAAGTCCGGTTGTAATGGTTTGGTGGGGAACTGGACACCGTCAACATATATTGCCAGATATTCTAGATTATAATTCTTAAAATTGAATGGGTTCTTGCCATAGTCACCCGTAAAAGAGTCATTATCAACCATCGCTACCACCACAGACTATGTTATTGTTTGACTAAAACCCCTTGCTTGACTAAATAAAAATGATTGTAATGATACATGAACTCTGATAATTTATTTGACCAACATTTTATTGACTTGCACAATCTTACACAATTGTCTGAACATGTTGAACACAACTAAACACATTATGAACACACACACACACGGTTGCAACTTTTTCACAAAACGTGTTACCATTGTGTCATTTTTTAACAGATTAGAAGAATATTTAGATATCAACATATCATAGGTGATGCCTCTACACATGTGATTTAAGAAGTAGATACAGTGTTCACCACATGTGACCGATGTGACATCCTGAACTTGTTTGTCTGATAAATGTATCTCGTCACATGACATGTTTAAAAAGTCATAAATCGATTTAGGAAATATTGAATGATTTGGAGCATTTCCAAAACTGTCAAAAAAACACCCAACTCTCTCCAATATATAAACTGCCAGCCAATGCTCTCCAGGCTGGTCAGAGGGGTGTGTGTTAATTATCATAGCACTAGGTCTTATTTGTAGAGGTTGCTGGGGCAGTTTATCACAAGCCAAAACACCTGGCTGTCAGTTCCACAGTATTCATGATGCTTAATAGTAATAAACTAAAACCTGTCTGCGATGGGACACTTAAATCATACTATCATATACCGCATAAATTATTAGATTGATGGTATTAGGCAGCGGGTTCCTGAAACGTGTCTCCAGGCGTATGTTACCACTCTTGATCAATGATAGATGCTGACAATTATCCTCGTCAGGTGTCAGATTAAATGCATAAAGAGTGTACCCTCTCAGGAAATCGTTTCGATCAATGGCCATAGCACTGTTCTTTAAATGTCTCCCTGTTGATAACACCAGTTGATAGAATTCACGAGTTACGCAACCATTAGGGAAGTCCGGTTGTAATGGTTTGGTGGGGAACTGGACACCGTCAACATATATTGCCAGATATTCTAGATTATAATTCTTAAAATTGAATGGGTTCTTGCCATAGTCACCCGTAAAAGAGTCATTATCAACCATCGCTACCACCACAGACTATGTTATTGTTTGACTAAAACCCCTTGCTTGACTAAATAAAAATGATTGTAATGATACATGAACTCTGATAATTTATTTGACCAACATTTTATTGACTTGCACAATCTTACACAATTGTCTGAACATGTTGAACACAACTAAACACATTATGAACACACACACACGGTTGCAACTTTTTCACAAAACGTGTTACCATTGTGTAATTTTTAAACAGATTAGAAGAATATTTAGATATCAACATATCATAGGTGATGCCTCTACACATGTGATTTAAGAAGTAGATACAGTGTTCACCACATGTGACCGATGTGACATCCTGAACTTGTTTGTCTGATAAATGTATCTCGTCACATGACATGTTTAAAAAGTCATAAATCGATTTAGGAAATATTGAATGATTTGGAGCATTTCCAAAACTGTCAAAAAAACACCCAACTCTCTCCAATATATAAACTGCCAGCCAATGCTCTCCAGGCTGCTCAGAGGGGTGTGTGTTAATTATCATAGCACTAGGTCTTATTTGTAGAGGTTGCTGGGGCAGTTTATCACAAGCCAAAACACCTGGCTGTCAGTTCCACAGTATTCATGATGCTTAATAGTAATCAACTAAAACCTGTCTGCGATGGGACACTTAAATCATACTATCATATACCGCATAAATTATTAGATTGATGGTATTAGGCAGCGGGTTCCTGAAACGTGTCTCCAGGCGTATGTTACCACTCTTGATCAATGATAGATGCTGACAATTATCCTCGTCAGGTGTCAGATTAAATGCATAAAGAGTGTACCCTCTCAGGAAATCGTTTCGATCAATGGCCATAGCACTGTTCTTTAAATGTCTCCCTGTTGATAACACCAGTTGATAGAATTCACGAGTTACGCAACCATTAGGGAAGTCCGGTTGTAATGGTTTGATGGGGAACTGGACACCGTCAACATATATTGCCAGATATTCTAGATTATAATTCTTAAAATTGAATGGGTTCTTGCCATAGTCACCCGTAAAAGAGTCATTATCAACCATCGCTACCACCACAGACTATGTTATTGTTTGACTAAAACCCCTTGCTTGACTAAATAAAAATGATTGTAATGATACATGAACTCTGATAATTTATTTGACCAACATTTTATTGACTTGCACAATCTTACACAATTGTCTGAACATGTTGAACACAACTAAACACATTATGAACACACACACACGGTTGCAACTTTTTCACAAAACGTGTTACCATTGTGTCATTTTTAAACAGATTAGAAGAATATTTAGATATCAACATATCATAGGTGATGCCTCTACACATGTGATTTAAGAAGTAGATACAGTGTTCACCACATGTGACCGATGTGACATCCTGAACTTGTTTGTCTGATAAATGTATCTCGTCACATGACATGTTTAAAAAGTCATAAATCGATTTAGGAAATATTGAATGATTTGGAGCATTTCCAAAACTGTCAAAAAAACACCCAACTCTCTCCAATATATAAACTGCCAGCCAATGCTCTCCAGGCTGGTCAGAGGGGTGTGTGTTAATTATCATAGCACTAGGTCTTATTTGTAGAGGTTGCTGGGGCAGTTTATCACAAGCCAAAACACCTGGCTGTCAGTTCCACAGTATTCATGATGCTTAATAGTAATAAACTAAAACCTGTCTGCGATGGGACACTTAAATCATACTATCATATACCGCATAAATTATTAGATTGATGGTATTAGGCAGCGGGTTCCTGAAACGTGTCTCCAGGCGTATGTTACCACTCTTGATCAATGATAGATGCTGACAATTATCCTCGTCAGGTGTCAGATTAAATGCATAAAGAGTGTACCCTCTCAGGAAATCGTTTCGATCAATGGCCATAGCACTGTTCTTTAAATGTCTCCCTGTTGATAACACCAGTTGATAGAATTCACGAGTTACGCAACCATTAGGGAAGTCCGGTTGTAATGGTTTGGTGGGGAACTGGACACCGTCAACATATATTGCCAGATATTCTAGATTATAATTCTTAAAATTGAATGGGTTCTTGCCATAGTCACCCGTAAAAGAGTCATTATCAACCATCGCTACCACCACAGACTATGTTATTGTTTGACTAAAACCCCTTGCTTGACTAAATAAAAATGATTGTAATGATACATGAACTCTGATAATTTATTTGACCAACATTTTATTGACTTGCACAATCTTACACAATTGTCTGAACATGTTGAACACAACTAAACACATTATGAACACACACACACGGTTGCAACTTTTTCACAAAACGTGTTACCATTGTGTCATTTTTAAACAGATTAGAAGAATATTTAGATATCAACATATCATAGGTGATGCCTCTACACATGTGATTTAAGAAGTAGATACAGTGTTCACCACATGTGACCGATGTGACATCCTGAACTTGTTTGTCTGATAAATGTATCTCGTCACATGACATGTTTAAAAAGTCATAAATCGATTTAGGAAATATTGAATGATTTGGAGCATTTCCAAAACTGTCAAAAAAACACCCAACTCTCTCCAATATATAAACTGCCAGCCAATGCTCTCCAGGCTGGTCAGAGGGGTGTGTGTTAATTATCATAGCACTAGGTCTTATTTGTAGAGGTTGCTGGGGCAGTTTATCACAAGCCAAAACACCTGGCTGTCAGTTCCACAGTATTCATGATGCTTAATAGTAATCAACTAAAACCTGTCTGCGATGGGACACTTAAATCATACTATCATATACCGCATAAATTATTAGATTGATGGTATTAGGCAGCGGGTTCCTGAAACGTGTCTCCAGGCGTATGTTACCACTCTTGATCAATGATAGATGCTGACAATTATCCTCGTCAGGTGTCAGATTAAATGCATAAAGAGTGTACCCTCTCAGGAAATCGTTTCGATCAATGGCCATAGCACTGTTCTTTAAATGTCTCCCTGTTGATAACACCAGTTGATAGAATTCACGAGTTACGCAACCATTAGGGAAGTCCGGTTGTAATGGTTTGGTGGGGAACTGGACACCGTCAACATATATTGCCAGATATTCTAGATTATAATTCTTAAAATTGAATGGGTTCTTGCCATAGTCACCCGTAAAAGAGTCATTATCAACCATCGCTACCACCACAGACTATGTTATTGTTTGACTAAAACCCCTTGCTTGACTAAATAAAAATGATTGTAATGATACATGAACTCTGATAATTTATTTGACCAACATTTTATTGACTTGCACAATCTTACACAATTGTCTGAACATGTTGAACACAACTAAACACATTATGAACACACACACACGGTTGCAACTTTTTCACAAAACGTGTTACCATTGTGTCATTTTTAAACAGATTAGAAGAATATTTAGATATCAACATATCATAGGTGATGCCTCTACACATGTGATTTAAGAAGTAGATACAGTGTTCACCACATGTGACCGATGTGACATCCTGAACTTGTTTGTCTGATAAATGTATCTCGTCACATGACATGTTTAAAAAGTCATAAATCGATTTAGGAAATATTGAATGATTTGGAGCATTTCCAAAACTGTCAAAAAAACACCCAACTCTCTCCAATATATAAACTGCCAGCCAATGCTCTCCAGGCTGGTCAGAGGGGTGTGTGTTAATTATCATAGCACTAGGTCTTATTTGTAGAGGTTGCTGGGGCAGTTTATCACAAGCCAAAACACCTGGCTGTCAGTTCCACAGTATTCATGATGCTTAATAGTAATAAACTAAAACCTGTCTGCGATGGGACACTTAAATCATACTATCATATACCGCATAAATTATTAGATTGATGGTATTAGGCAGCGGGTTCCTGAAACGTGTCTCCAGGCGTATGTTACCACTCTTGATCAATGATAGATGCTGACAATTATCCTCGTCAGGTGTCAGATTAAATGCATAAAGAGTGTACCCTCTCAGGAAATCGTTTCGATCAATGGCCATAGCACTGTTCTTTAAATGTCTCCCTGTTGATAACACCAGTTGATAGAATTCACGAGTTACGCAACCATTAGGGAAGTCCGGTTGTAATGGTTTGGTGGGGAACTGGACACCGTCAACATATATTGCCAGATATTCTAGATTATAATTCTTAAAATTGAATGGGTTCTTGCCATAGTCACCCGTAAAAGAGTCATTATCAACCATCGCTACCACCACAGACTATGTTATTGTTTGACTAAAACCCCTTGCTTGACTAAATAAAAATGATTGTAATGATACATGAACTCTGATAATTTATTTGACCAACATTTTATTGACTTGCACAATCTTACACAATTGTCTGAACATGTTGAACACAACTAAACACATTATGAACACACACACACGGTTGCAACTTTTTCACAAAACGTGTCACCATTGTGTCATTTTTAAACAGATTAGAAGAATATTTAGATATCAACATATCATAGGTGATGCCTCTACACATGTGATTTAAGAAGTAGATACAGTGTTCACCACATGTGACCGATGTGACATCCTGAACTTGTTTGTCTGATAAATGTATCTCGTCACATGACATGTTTAAAAAGTCATAAATCGATTTAGGAAATATTGAATGATTTGGAGCATTTCCAAAACTGTCAAAAAAACATCCAACTCTCTCCAATATATAAACTGCCAGCCAATGCTCTCCAGGCTGGTCAGAGGGGTGTGTGTTAATTATCATAGCACTAGGTCTTATTTGTAGAGGTTGCTGGGGCAGTTTATCACAAGCCAAAACACCTGGCTGTCAGTTCCACAGTATTCATGATGCTTAATAGTAATAAACTAAAACCTGTCTGCGATGGGACACTTAAATCATACTATCATATACCGCATAAATTATTAGATTGATGGTATTAGGCAGCGGGTTCCTGAAACGTGTCTCCAGGCGTATGTTACCACTCTTGATCAATGATAGATGCTGACAATTATCCTCGTCAGGTGTCAGATTAAATGCATAAAGAGTGTACCCTCTCAGGAAATCGTTTCGATCAATGGCCATAGCACTGTTCTTTAAATGTCTCCCTGTTGATAACACCAGTTGATAGAATTCACGAGTTACGCAACCATTAGGGAAGTCCGGTTGTAATGGTTTGGTGGGGAACTGGACACCGTCAACATATATTGCCAGATATTCTAGATTATAATTCTTAAAATTGAATGGGTTCTTGCCATAGTCACCCGTAAAAGAGTCATTATCAACCATCGCTACCACCACAGACTATGTTATTGTTTGACTAAAACCCCTTGCTTGACTAAATAAAAATGATTGTAATGATACATGAACTCTGATAATTTATTTGACCAACATTTTATTGACTTGCACAATCTTACACAATTGTCTGAACATGTTGAACACAACTAAACACATTATGAACACACACACACGGTTGCAACTTTTTCACAAAACGTGTCACCATTGTGTCATTTTTAAACAGATTAGAAGAATATTTAGATATCAACATATCATAGGTGATGCCTCTACACATGTGATTTAAGAAGTAGATACAGTGTTCACCACATGTGACCGATGTGACATCCTGAACTTGTTTGTCTGATAAATGTATCTCGTCACATGACATGTTTAAAAAGTCATAAATCGATTTAGGAAATATTGAATGATTTGGAGCATTTCCAAAACTGTCAAAAAAACACCCAACTCTCTCCAATATATAAACTGCCAGCCAATGCTCTCCAGGCTGGTCAGAGGGGTGTGTGTTAATTATCATAGCACTAGGTCTTATTTGTAGAGGTTGCTGGGGCAGTTTATCACAAGCCAAAACACCTGGCTGTCAGTTCCACAGTATTCATGATGCTTAATAGTAATAAACTAAAACCTGTCTGCGATGGGACACTTAAATCATACTATCATATACCGCATAAATTATTAGATTGATGGTATTAGGCAGCGGGTTCCTGAAACGTGTCTCCAGGCGTATGTTACCACTCTTGATCAATGATAGATGCTGACAATTATCCTCGTCAGGTGTCAGATTAAATGCATAAAGAGTGTACCCTCTCAGGAAATCGTTTCGATCAATGGCCATAGCACTGTTCTTTAAATGTCTCCCTGTTGATAACACCAGTTGATAGAATTCACGAGTTACGCAACCATTAGGGAAGTCCGGTTGTAATGGTTTGGTGGGGAACTGGACACCGTCAACATATATTGCCAGATATTCTAGATTATAATTCTTAAAATTGAATGGGTTCTTGCCATAGTCACCCGTAAAAGAGTCATTATCAACCATCGCTACCACCACAGACTATGTTATTGTTTGACTAAAACCCCTTGCTTGACTAAATAAAAATGATTGTAATGATACATGAACTCTGATAATTTATTTGACCAACATTTTATTGACTTGCACAATCTTACACAATTGTCTGAACATGTTGAACACAACTAAACACATTATGAACACACACACACGGTTGCAACTTTTTCACAAAACGTGTTACCATTGTGTCATTTTTAAACAGATTAGAAGAATATTTAGATATCAACATATCATAGGTGATGCCTCTACACATGTGATTTAAGAAGTAGATACAGTGTTCACCACATGTGACCGATGTGACATCCTGAACTTGTTTGTCTGATAAATGTATCTCGTCACATGACATGTTTAAAAAGTCATAAATCGATTTAGGAAATATTGAATGATTTGGAGCATTTCCAAAACTGTCAAAAAAACACCCAACTCTCTCCAATATATAAACTGCCAGCCAATGCTCTCCAGGCTGGTCAGAGGGGTGTGTGTTAATTATCATAGCACTAGGTCTTATTTGTAGAGGTTGCTGGGGCAGTTTATCACAAGCCAAAACACCTGGCTGTCAGTTCCACAGTATTCATGATGCTTAATAGTAATAAACTAAAACCTGTCTGCGATGGGACACTTAAATCATACTATCATATACCGCATAAATTATTAGATTTATGGTATTAGGCAGCGGGTTCCTGAAACGTGTCTCCAGGCGTATGTTACCACTCTTGATCAATGATAGATGCTGACAATTATCCTCGTCAGGTGTCAGATTAAATGCATAAAGAGTGTACCCTCTCAGGAAATCGTTTCGATCAATGGCCATAGCACTGTTCTTTAAATGTCTCCCTGTTGATAACACCAGTTGATAGAATTCACGAGTTACGCAACCATTAGGGAAGTCCGGTTGTAATGGTTTGGTGGGGAACTGGACACCGTCAACATATATTGCCAGATATTCTAGATTATAATTCTTAAAATTGAATGGGTTCTTGCCATAGTCACCCGTAAAAGAGTCATTATCAACCATCGCTACCACCACAGACTATGTTATTGTTTGACTAAAACCCCTTGCTTGACTAAATAAAAATGATTGTAATGATACATGAACTCTGATAATTTATTTGACCAACATTTTATTGACTTGCACAATCTTACACAATTGTCTGAACATGTTGAACACAACTAAACACATTATGAACACACACACACGGTTGCAACTTTTTCACAAAACGTGTTACCATTGTGTCATTTTTAAACAGATTAGAAGAATATTTAGATATCAACATATCATAGGTGATGCCTCTACACATGTGATTTAAGAAGTAGATACAGTGTTCACCACATGTGACCGATGTGACATCCTGAACTTGTTTGTCTGATAAATGTATCTCGTCACATGACATGTTTAAAAAGTCATAAATCGATTTAGGAAATATTGAATGATTTGGAGCATTTCCAAAACTGTCAAAAAAACACCCAACTCTCTCCAATATATAAACTGCCAGCCAATGCTCTCCAGGCTGGTCAGAGGGGTGTGTGTTAATTATCATAGCACTAGGTCTTATTTGTAGAGGTTGCTGGGGCAGTTTATCACAAGCCAAAACACCTGGCTGTCAGTTCCACAGTATTCATGATGCTTAATAGTAATAAACTAAAACCTGTCTGCGATGGGACACTTAAATCATACTATCATATACCGCATAAATTATTAGATTGATGGTATTAGGCAGCGGGTTCCTGAAACGTGTCTCCAGGCGTATGTTACCACTCTTGATCAATGATAGATGCTGACAATTATCCTCGTCAGGTGTCAGATTAAATGCATAAAGAGTGTACCCTCTCAGGAAATCGTTTCGATCAATGGCCATAGCACTGTTCTTTAAATGTCTCCCTGTTGATAACACCAGTTGATAGAATTCACGAGTTACGCAACCATTAGGGAAGTCCGGTTGTAATGGTTTGGTGGGGAACTGGACACCGTCAACATATATTGCCAGATATTCTAGATTATAATTCTTAAAATTGAATGGGTTCTTGCCATAGTCACCCGTAAAAGAGTCATTATCAACCATCGCTACCACCACAGACTATGTTATTGTTTGACTAAACCCCCTTGCTTGACTAAATAAAAATGATTGTAATGATACATGAACTCTGATCATTTATTTGACCAACATTTTATTGACTTGCACAATCTTACACAATTGTCTGAACATGTTGAACACAACTAAACACATTATGAACACACACACACGGTTGCAACTTTTTCACAAAACGTGTTACCATTGTGTCATTTTTAAACAGATTAGAAGAATATTTAGATATCAACATATCATAGGTGATGCCTCTACACATGTGATTTAAGAAGTAGATACAGTGTTCACCACATGTGACCGATGTGACATCCTGAACTTGTTTGTCTGATAAATGTATCTCGTCACATGACATGTTTAAAAAGTCATAAATCGATTTAGGAAATATTGAATGATTTGGAGCATTTCCAAAACTGTCAAAAAAACACCCAACTCTCTCCAATATATAAACTGCCAGCCAATGCTCTCCAGGCTGGTCAGAGGGGTGTGTGTTAATTATCATAGCACTAGGTCTTATTTGTAGAGGTTGCTGGGGCAGTTTATCACAAGCCAAAACACCTGGCTGTCAGTTCCACAGTATTCATGATGCTTAATAGTAATAAACTAAAACCTGTCTGCGATGGGACACTTAAATCATACTATCATATACCGCATAAATTATTAGATTGATGGTATTAGGCAGCGGGTTCCTGAAACGTGTCTCCAGGCGTATGTTACCACTCTTGATCAATGATAGATGCTGACAATTATCCTCGTCAGGTGTCAGATTAAATGCATAAAGAGTGTACCCTCTCAGGAAATCGTTTCGATCAATGGCCATAGCACTGTTCTTTAAATGTCTCCCTGTTGATAACACCAGTTGATAGAATTCACGAGTTACGCAACCATTAGGGAAGTCCGGTTGTAATGGTTTGGTGGGGAACTGGACACCGTCAACATATATTGCCAGATATTCTAGATTATAATTCTTAAAATTGAATGGGTTCTTGCCATAGTCACCCGTAAAAGAGTCATTATCAACCATCGCTACCACCACAGACTATGTTATTGTTTGACTAAACCCCCTTGCTTGACTAAATAAAAATGATTGTAATGATACATGAACTCTGATAATTTATTTGACCAACATTTTATTGACTTGCACAATCTTACACAATTGTCTGAACATGTTGAACACAACTAAACACATTATGAACACACACACACGGTTGCAACTTTTTCACAAAACGTGTTACCATTGTGTCATTTTTAAACAGATTAGAAGAATATTTAGATATCAACATATCATAGGTGATGCCTCTACACATGTGATTTAAGAAGTAGATACAGTGTTCACCACATGTGACCGATGTGACATCCTGAACTTGTTTGTCTGATAAATGTATCTCGTCACATGACATGTTTAAAAAGTCATAAATCGATTTAGGAAATATTGAATGATTTGGAGCATTTCCAAAACTGTCAAAAAAACACCCAACTCTCTCCAATATATAAACTGCCAGCCAATGCTCTCCAGGCTGGTCAGAGGGGTGTGTGTTAATTATCATAGCACTAGGTCTTATTTGTAGAGGTTGCTGGGGCAGTTTATCACAAGCCAAAACACCTGGCTGTCAGTTCCACAGTATTCATGATGCTTAATAGTAATCAACTAAAACCTGTCTGCGATGGGACACTTAAATCATACTATCATATACCGCATAAATTATTAGATTGATGGTATTAGGCAGCGGGTTCCTGAAACGTGTCTCCAGGCGTATGTTACCACTCTTGATCAATGATAGATGCTGACAATTATCCTCGTCAGGTGTCAGATTAAATGCATAAAGAGTGTACCCTCTCAGGAAATCGTTTCGATCAATGGCCATAGCACTGTTCTTTAAATGTCTCCCTGTTGATAACACCAGTTGATAGAATTCACGAGTTACGCAACCATTAGGGAAGTCCGGTTGTAATGGTTTGGTGGGGAACTGGACACCGTCAACATATATTGCCAGATATTCTAGATTATAATTCTTAAAATTGAATGGGTTCTTGCCATAGTCACCCGTAAAAGAGTCATTATCAACCATCGCTACCACCACAGACTATGTTATTGTTTGACTAAAACCCCTTGCTTGACTAAATAAAAATGATTGTAATGATACATGAACTCTGATAATTTATTTGACCAACATTTTATTGACTTGCACAATCTTACACAATTGTCTGAACATGTTGAACACAACTAAACACATTATGAACACACACACACGGTTGCAACTTTTTCACAAAACGTGTTACCATTGTGTCATTTTTAAACAGATTAGAAGAATATTTAGATATCAACATATCATAGGTGATGCCTCTACACATGTGATTTAAGAAGTAGATACAGTGTTCACCACATGTGACCGATGTGACATCCTGAACTTGTTTGTCTGATAAATGTATCTCGTCACATGACATGTTTAAAAAGTCATAAATCGATTTAGGAAATATTGAATGATTTGGAGCATTTCCAAAACTGTCAAAAAAACACCCAACTCTCTCCAATATATAAACTGCCAGCCAATGCTCTCCAGGCTGGTCAGAGGGGTGTGTGTTAATTATCATAGCACTAGGTCTTATTTGTAGAGGTTGCTGGGGCAGTTTATCACAAGCCAAAACACCTGGCTGTCAGTTCCACAGTATTCATGATGCTTAATAGTAATAAACTAAAACCTGTCTGCGATGGGACACTTAAATCATACTATCATATACCGCATAAATTATTAGATTGATGGTATTAGGCAGCGGGTTCCTGAAACGTGTCTCCAGGCGTATGTTACCACTCTTGATCAATGATAGATGCTGACAATTATCCTCGTCAGGTGTCAGATTAAATGCATAAAGAGTGTACCCTCTCAGGAAATCGTTTCGATCAATGGCCATAGCACTGTTCTTTAAATGTCTCCCTGTTGATAACACCAGTTGATAGAATTCACGAGTTACGCAACCATTAGGGAAGTCCGGTTGTAATGGTTTGGTGGGGAACTGGACACCGTCAACATATATTGCCAGATATTCTAGATTATAATTCTTAAAATTGAATGGGTTCTTGCCATAGTCACCCGTAAAAGAGTCATTATCAACCATCGCTACCACCACAGACTATGTTATTGTTTGACTAAAACCCCTTGCTTGACTAAATAAAAATGATTGTAATGATACATGAACTCTGATAATTTATTTGACCAACATTTTATTGACTTGCACAATCTTACACAATTGTCTGAACATGTTGAACACAACTAAACACATTATGAACACACACACACGGTTGCAACTTTTTCACAAAACGTGTCACCATTGTGTCATTTTTAAACAGATTAGAAGAATATTTAGATATCAACATATCATAGGTGATGCCTCTACACATGTGATTTAAGAAGTAGATACAGTGTTCACCACATGTGACCGATGTGACATCCTGAACTTGTTTGTCTGATAAATGTATCTCGTCACATGACATGTTTAAAAAGTCATAAATCGATTTAGGAAATATTGAATGATTTGGAGCATTTCCAAAACTGTCAAAAAAACATCCAACTCTCTCCAATATATAAACTGCCAGCCAATGCTCTCCAGGCTGGTCAGAGGGGTGTGTGTTAATTATCATAGCACTAGGTCTTATTTGTAGAGGTTGCTGGGGCAGTTTATCACAAGCCAAAACACCTGGCTGTCAGTTCCACAGTATTCATGATGCTTAATAGTAATAAACTAAAACCTGTCTGCGATGGGACACTTAAATCATACTATCATATACCGCATAAATTATTAGATTGATGGTATTAGGCAGCGGGTTCCTGAAACGTGTCTCCAGGCGTATGTTACCACTCTTGATCAATGATAGATGCTGACAATTATCCTCGTCAGGTGTCAGATTAAATGCATAAAGAGTGTACCCTCTCAGGAAATCGTTTCGATCAATGGCCATAGCACTGTTCTTTAAATGTCTCCCTGTTGATAACACCAGTTGATAGAATTCACGAGTTACGCAACCATTAGGGAAGTCCGGTTGTAATGGTTTGGTGGGGAACTGGACACCGTCAACATATATTGCCAGATATTCTAGATTATAATTCTTAAAATTGAATGGGTTCTTGCCATAGTCACCCGTAAAAGAGTCATTATCAACCATCGCTACCACCACAGACTATGTTATTGTTTGACTAAAACCCCTTGCTTGACTAAATAAAAATGATTGTAATGATACATGAACTCTGATAATTTATTTGACCAACATTTTATTGACTTGCACAATCTTACACAATTGTCTGAACATGTTGAACACAACTAAACACATTATGAACACACACACACGGTTGCAACTTTTTCACAAAACGTGTCACCATTGTGTCATTTTTAAACAGATTAGAAGAATATTTAGATATCAACATATCATAGGTGATGCCTCTACACATGTGATTTAAGAAGTAGATACAGTGTTCACCACATGTGACCGATGTGACATCCTGAACTTGTTTGTCTGATAAATGTATCTCGTCACATGACATGTTTAAAAAGTCATAAATCGATTTAGGAAATATTGAATGATTTGGAGCATTTCCAAAACTGTCAAAAAAACACCCAACTCTCTCCAATATATAAACTGCCAGCCAATGCTCTCCAGGCTGGTCAGAGGGGTGTGTGTTAATTATCATAGCACTAGGTCTTATTTGTAGAGGTTGCTGGGGCAGTTTATCACAAGCCAAAACACCTGGCTGTCAGTTCCACAGTATTCATGATGCTTAATAGTAATAAACTAAAACCTGTCTGCGATGGGACACTTAAATCATACTATCATATACCGCATAAATTATTAGATTGATGGTATTAGGCAGCGGGTTCCTGAAACGTGTCTCCAGGCGTATGTTACCACTCTTGATCAATGATAGATGCTGACAATTATCCTCGTCAGGTGTCAGATTAAATGCATAAAGAGTGTACCCTCTCAGGAAATCGTTTCGATCAATGGCCATAGCACTGTTCTTTAAATGTCTCCCTGTTGATAACACCAGTTGATAGAATTCACGAGTTACGCAACCATTAGGGAAGTCCGGTTGTAATGGTTTGGTGGGGAACTGGACACCGTCAACATATATTGCCAGATATTCTAGATTATAATTCTTAAAATTGAATGGGTTCTTGCCATAGTCACCCGTAAAAGAGTCATTATCAACCATCGCTACCACCACAGACTATGTTATTGTTTGACTAAAACCCCTTGCTTGACTAAATAAAAATGATTGTAATGATACATGAACTCTGATAATTTATTTGACCAACATTTTATTGACTTGCACAATCTTACACAATTGTCTGAACATGTTGAACACAACTAAACACATTATGAACACACACACACGGTTGCAACTTTTTCACAAAACGTGTTACCATTGTGTCATTTTTAAACAGATTAGAAGAATATTTAGATATCAACATATCATAGGTGATGCCTCTACACATGTGATTTAAGAAGTAGATACAGTGTTCACCACATGTGACCGATGTGACATCCTGAACTTGTTTGTCTGATAAATGTATCTCGTCACATGACATGTTTAAAAAGTCATAAATCGATTTAGGAAATATTGAATGATTTGGAGCATTTCCAAAACTGTCAAAAAAACACCCAACTCTCTCCAATATATAAACTGCCAGCCAATGCTCTCCAGGCTGGTCAGAGGGGTGTGTGTTAATTATCATAGCACTAGGTCTTATTTGTAGAGGTTGCTGGGGCAGTTTATCACAAGCCAAAACACCTGGCTGTCAGTTCCACAGTATTCATGATGCTTAATAGTAATAAACTAAAACCTGTCTGCGATGGGACACTTAAATCATACTATCATATACCGCATAAATTATTAGATTTATGGTATTAGGCAGCGGGTTCCTGAAACGTGTCTCCAGGCGTATGTTACCACTCTTGATCAATGATAGATGCTGACAATTATCCTCGTCAGGTGTCAGATTAAATGCATAAAGAGTGTACCCTCTCAGGAAATCGTTTCGATCAATGGCCATAGCACTGTTCTTTAAATGTCTCCCTGTTGATAACACCAGTTGATAGAATTCACGAGTTACGCAACCATTAGGGAAGTCCGGTTGTAATGGTTTGGTGGGGAACTGGACACCGTCAACATATATTGCCAGATATTCTAGATTATAATTCTTAAAATTGAATGGGTTCTTGCCATAGTCACCCGTAAAAGAGTCATTATCAACCATCGCTACCACCACAGACTATGTTATTGTTTGACTAAAACCCCTTGCTTGACTAAATAAAAATGATTGTAATGATACATGAACTCTGATAATTTATTTGACCAACATTTTATTGACTTGCACAATCTTACACAATTGTCTGAACATGTTGAACACAACTAAACACATTATGAACACACACACACGGTTGCAACTTTTTCACAAAACGTGTTACCATTGTGTCATTTTTAAACAGATTAGAAGAATATTTAGATATCAACATATCATAGGTGATGCCTCTACACATGTGATTTAAGAAGTAGATACAGTGTTCACCACATGTGACCGATGTGACATCCTGAACTTGTTTGTCTGATAAATGTATCTCGTCACATGACATGTTTAAAAAGTCATAAATCGATTTAGGAAATATTGAATGATTTGGAGCATTTCCAAAACTGTCAAAAAAACACCCAACTCTCTCCAATATATAAACTGCCAGCCAATGCTCTCCAGGCTGGTCAGAGGGGTGTGTGTTAATTATCATAGCACTAGGTCTTATTTGTAGAGGTTGCTGGGGCAGTTTATCACAAGCCAAAACACCTGGCTGTCAGTTCCACAGTATTCATGATGCTTAATAGTAATAAACTAAAACCTGTCTGCGATGGGACACTTAAATCATACTATCATATACCGCATAAATTATTAGATTGATGGTATTAGGCAGCGGGTTCCTGAAACGTGTCTCCAGGCGTATGTTACCACTCTTGATCAATGATAGATGCTGACAATTATCCTCGTCAGGTGTCAGATTAAATGCATAAAGAGTGTACCCTCTCAGGAAATCGTTTCGATCAATGGCCATAGCACTGTTCTTTAAATGTCTCCCTGTTGATAACACCAGTTGATAGAATTCACGAGTTACGCAACCATTAGGGAAGTCCGGTTGTAATGGTTTGGTGCGGAACTGGACACCGTCAACATATATTGCCAGATATTCTAGATTATAATTCTTAAAATTGAATGGGTTCTTGCCATAGTCACCCGTAAAAGAGTCATTATCAACCATCGCTACCACCACAGACTATGTTATTGTTTGACTAAAACCCCTTGCTTGACTAAATAAAAATGATTGTAATGATACATGAACTCTGATAATTTATTTGACCAACATTTTATTGACTTGCACAATCTTACACAATTGTCTGAACATGTTGAACACAACTAAACACATTATGAACACACACACACGGTTGCAACTTTTTCACAAAACGTGTTACCATTGTGTCATTTTTAAACAGATTAGAAGAATATTTAGATATCAACATATCATAGGTGATGCCTCTACACATGTGATTTAAGAAGTAGATACAGTGTTCACCACATGTGACCGATGTGACATCCTGAACTTGTTTGTCTGATAAATGTATCTCGTCACATGACATGTTTAAAAAGTCATAAATCGATTTAGGAAATATTGAATGATTTGGAGCATTTCCAAAACTGTCAAAAAAACACCCAACTCTCTCCAATATATAAACTGCCAGCCAATGCTCTCCAGGCTGGTCAGAGGGGTGTGTGTTAATTATCATAGCACTAGGTCTTATTTGTAGAGGTTGCTGGGGCAGTTTATCACAAGCCAAAACACCTGGCTGTCAGTTCCACAGTATTCATGATGCTTAATAGTAATAAACTAAAACCTGTCTGCGATGGGACACTTAAATCATACTATCATATACCGCATAAATTATTAGATTGATGGTATTAGGCAGCGGGTTCCTGAAACGTGTCTCCAGGCGTATGTTACCACTCTTGATCAATGATAGATGCTGACAATTATCCTCGTCAGGTGTCAGATTAAATGCATAAAGAGTGTACCCTCTCAGGAAATCGTTTCGATCAATGGCCATAGCACTGTTCTTTAAATGTCTCCCTGTTGATAACACCAGTTGATAGAATTCACGAGTTACGCAACCATTAGGGAAGTCCGGTTGTAATGGTTTGGTGGGGAACTGGACACCGTCAACATATATTGCCAGATATTCTAGATTATAATTCTTAAAATTGAATGGGTTCTTGCCATAGTCACCCGTAAAAGAGTCATTATCAACCATCGCTACCACCACAGACTATGTTATTGTTTGACTAAACCCCCTTGCTTGACTAAATAAAAATGATTGTAATGATACATGAACTCTGATCATTTATTTGACCAACATTTTATTGACTTGCACAATCTTACACAATTGTCTGAACATGTTGAACACAACTAAACACATTATGAACACACACACACGGTTGCAACTTTTTCACAAAACGTGTTACCATTGTGTCATTTTTAAACAGATTAGAAGAATATTTAGATATCAACATATCATAGGTGATGCCTCTACACATGTGATTTAAGAAGTAGATACAGTGTTCACCACATGTGACCGATGTGACATCCTGAACTTGTTTGTCTGATAAATGTATCTCGTCACATGACATGTTTAAAAAGTCATAAATCGATTTAGGAAATATTGAATGATTTGGAGCATTTCCAAAACTGTCAAAAAAACACCCAACTCTCTCCAATATATAAACTGCCAGCCAATGCTCTCCAGGCTGGTCAGAGGGGTGTGTGTTAATTATCATAGCACTAGGTCTTATTTGTAGAGGTTGCTGGGGCAGTTTATCACAAGCCAAAACACCTGGCTGTCAGTTCCACAGTATTCATGATGCTTAATAGTAATAAACTAAAACCTGTCTGCGATGGGACACTTAAATCATACTATCATATACCGCATAAATTATTAGATTGATGGTATTAGGCAGCGGGTTCCTGAAACGTGTCTCCAGGCGTATGTTACCACTCTTGATCAATGATAGATGCTGACAATTATCCTCGTCAGGTGTCAGATTAAATGCATAAAGAGTGTACCCTCTCAGGAAATCGTTTCGATCAATGGCCATAGCACTGTTCTTTAAATGTCTCCCTGTTGATAACACCAGTTGATAGAATTCACGAGTTACGCAACCATTAGGGAAGTCCGGTTGTAATGGTTTGGTGGGGAACTGGACACCGTCAACATATATTGCCAGATATTCTAGATTATAATTCTTAAAATTGAATGGGTTCTTGCCATAGTCACCCGTAAAAGAGTCATTATCAACCATCGCTACCACCACAGACTATGTTATTGTTTGACTAAAACCCCTTGCTTGACTAAATAAAAATGATTGTAATGATACATGAACTCTGATAATTTATTTGACCAACATTTTATTGACTTGCACAATCTTACACAATTGTCTGAACATGTTGAACACAACTAAACACATTATGAACACACACACACGGTTGCAACTTTTTCACAAAACGTGTTACCATTGTGTCATTTTTAAACAGATTAGAAGAATATTTAGATATCAACATATCATAGGTGATGCCTCTACACATGTGATTTAAGAAGTAGATACAGTGTTCACCACATGTGACCGATGTGACATCCTGAACTTGTTTGTCTGATAAATGTATCTCGTCACATGACATGTTTAAAAAGTCATAAATCGATTTAGGAAATATTGAATGATTTGGAGCATTTCCAAAACTGTCAAAAAAACACCCAACTCTCTCCAATATATAAACTGCCAGCCAATGCTCTCCAGGCTGGTCAGAGGGGTGTGTGTTAATTATCATAGCACTAGGTCTTATTTGTAGAGGTTGCTGGGGCAGTTTATCACAAGCCAAAACACCTGGCTGTCAGTTCCACAGTATTCATGATGCTTAATAGTAATAAACTAAAACCTGTCTGCGATGGGACACTTAAATCATACTATCATATACCGCATAAATTATTAGATTGATGGTATTAGGCAGCGGGTTCCTGAAACGTGTCTCCAGGCGTATGTTACCACTCTTGATCAATGATAGATGCTGACAATTATCCTCGTCAGGTGTCAGATTAAATGCATAAAGAGTGTACCCTCTCAGGAAATCGTTTCGATCAATGGCCATAGCACTGTTCTTTAAATGTCTCCCTGTTGATAACACCAGTTGATAGAATTCACGAGTTACGCAACCATTAGGGAAGTCCGGTTGTAATGGTTTGGTGGGGAACTGGACACCGTCAACATATATTGCCAGATATTCTAGATTATAATTCTTAAAATTGAATGGGTTCTTGCCATAGTCACCCGTAAAAGAGTCATTATCAACCATCGCTACCACCACAGACTATGTTATTGTTTGACTAAACCCCCTTGCTTGACTAAATAAAAATGATTGTAATGATACATGAACTCTGATAATTTATTTGACCAACATTTTATTGACTTGCACAATCTTACACAATTGTCTGAACATGTTGAACACAACTAAACACATTATGAACACACACACACGGTTGCAACTTTTTCACAAAACGTGTTACCATTGTGTCATTTTTAAACAGATTAGAAGAATATTTAGATATCAACATATCATAGGTGATGCCTCTACACATGTGATTTAAGAAGTAGATACAGTGTTCACCACATGTGACCGATGTGACATCCTGAACTTGTTTGTCTGATAAATGTATCTCGTCACATGACATGTTTAAAAAGTCATAAATCGATTTAGGAAATATTGAATGATTTGGAGCATTTCCAAAACTGTCAAAAAAAACACCCAACTCTCTCCAATATATAAACTGCCAGCCAATGCTCTCCAGGCTGGTCAGAGGGGTGTGTGTTAATTATCATAGCACTAGGTCTTATTTGTAGAGGTTGCTGGGGCAGTTTATCACAAGCCAAAACACCTGGCTGTCAGTTCCACAGTATTCATGATGCTTAATAGTAATAAACTAAAACCTGTCTGCGATGGGACACTTAAATCATACTATCATATACCGCATAAATTATTAGATTGATGGTATTAGGCAGCGGGTTCCTGAAACGTGTCTCCAGGCGTATGTTACCACTCTTGATCAATGATAGATGCTGACAATTATCCTCGTCAGGTGTCAGATTAAATGCATAAAGAGTGTACCCTCTCAGGAAATCGTTTCGATCAATGGCCATAGCACTGTTCTTTAAATGTCTCCCTGTTGATAACACCAGTTGATAGAATTCACGAGTTACGCAACCATTAGGGAAGTCCGGTTGTAATGGTTTGGTGGGGAACTGGACACCGTCAACATATATTGCCAGATATTCTAGATTATAATTCTTAAAATTGAATGGGTTCTTGCCATAGTCACCCGTAAAAGAGTCATTATCAACCATCGCTACCACCACAGACTATGTTATTGTTTGACTAAACCCCCTTGCTTGACTAAATAAAAATGATTGTAATGATACATGAACTCTGATAATTTATTTGACCAACATTTTATTGACTTGCACAATCTTACACAATTGTCTGAACATGTTGAACACAACTAAACACATTATGAACACACACACACGGTTGCAACTTTTTCACAAAACGTGTTACCATTGTGTCATTTTTAAACAGATTAGAAGAATATTTAGATATCAACATATCATAGGTGATGCCTCTACACATGTGATTTAAGAAGTAGATACAGTGTTCACCACATGTGACCGATGTGACATCCTGAACTTGTTTGTCTGATAAATGTATCTCGTCACATGACATGTTTAAAAAGTCATAAATCGATTTAGGAAATATTGAATGATTTGGAGCATTTCCAAAACTGTCAAAAAAACACCCAACTCTCTCCAATATATAAACTGCCAGCCAATGCTCTCCAGGCTGGTCAGAGGGGTGTGTGTTAATTATCATAGCACTAGGTCTTATTTGTAGAGGTTGCTGGGGCAGTTTATCACAAGCCAAAACACCTGGCTGTCAGTTCCACAGTATTCATGATGCTTAATAGTAATAAACTAAAACCTGTCTGCGATGGGACACTTAAATCATACTATCATATACCGCATAAATTATTAGATTGATGGTATTAGGCAGCGGGTTCCTGAAACGTGTCTCCAGGCGTATGTTACCACTCTTGATCAATGATAGATGCTGACAATTATCCTCGTCAGGTGTCAGATTAAATGCATAAAGAGTGTACCCTCTCAGGAAATCGTTTCGATCAATGGCCATAGCACTGTTCTTTAAATGTCTCCCTGTTGATAACACCAGTTGATAGAATTCACGAGTTACGCAACCATTAGGGAAGTCCGGTTGTAATGGTTTGGTGGGGAACTGGACACCGTCAACATATATTGCCAGATATTCTAGATTATAATTCTTAAAATTGAATGGGTTCTTGCCATAGTCACCCGTAAAAGAGTCATTATCAACCATCGCTACCACCACAGACTATGTTATTGTTTGACTAAACCCCCTTGCTTGACTAAATAAAAATGATTGTAATGATACATGAACTCTGATAATTTATTTGACCAACATTTTATTGACTTGCACAATCTTACACAATTGTCTGAACATGTTGAACACAACTAAACACATTATGAACACACACACACGGTTGCAACTTTTTCACAAAACGTGTTACCATTGTGTCATTTTTAAACAGATTAGAAGAATATTTAGATATCAACATATCATAGGTGATGCCTCTACACATGTGATTTAAGAAGTAGATACAGTGTTCACCACATGTGACCGATGTGACATCCTGAACTTGTTTGTCTGATAAATGTATCTCGTCACATGACATGTTTAAAAAGTCATAAATCGATTTAGGAAATATTGAATGATTTGGAGCATTTCCAAAACTGTCAAAAAAACACCCAACTCTCTCCAATATATAAACTGCCAGCCAATGCTCTCCAGGCTGGTCAGAGGGGTGTGTGTTAATTATCATAGCACTAGGTCTTATTTGTAGAGGTTGCTGGGGCAGTTTATCACAAGCCAAAACACCTGGCTGTCAGTTCCACAGTATTCATGATGCTTAATAGTAATAAACTAAAACCTGTCTGCGATGGGACACTTAAATCATACTATCATATACCGCATAAATTATTAGATTGATGGTATTAGGCAGCGGGTTCCTGAAACGTGTCTCCAGGCGTATGTTACCACTCTTGATCAATGATAGATGCTGACAATTATCCTCGTCAGGTGTCAGATTAAATGCATAAAGAGTGTACCCTCTCAGGAAATCGTTTCGATCAATGGCCATAGCACTGTTCTTTAAATGTCTCCCTGTTGATAACACCAGTTGATAGAATTCACGAGTTACGCAACCATTAGGGAAGTCCGGTTGTAATGGTTTGGTGGGGAACTGGACACCGTCAACATATATTGCCAGATATTCTAGATTATAATTCTTAAAATTGAATGGGTTCTTGCCATAGTCACCCGTAAAAGAGTCATTATCAACCATCGCTACCACCACAGACTATGTTATTGTTTGACTAAAACCCCTTGCTTGACTAAATAAAAATGATTGTAATGATACATGAACTCTGATAATTTATTTGACCAACATTTTATTGACTTGCACAATCTTACACAATTGTCTGAACATGTTGAACACAACGAAACACATTATGAACACACACACACGGTTGCAACTTTTTCACAAAACGTGTTACCATTGTGTCATTTTTAAACAGATTAGAAGAATATTTAGATATCAACATATCATAGGTGATGCCTCTACACATGTGATTTAAGAAGTAGATACAGTGTTCACCACATGTGACCGATGTGACATCCTGAACTTGTTTGTCTGATAAATGTATCTCGTCACATGACATGTTTAAAAAGTCATAAATCGATTTAGGAAATATTGAATGATTTGGAGCATTTCCAAAACTGTCAAAAAAACACCCAACTCTCTCCAATATATAAACTGCCAGCCAATGCTCTCCAGGCTGGTCAGAGGGGTGTGTGTTAATTATCATAGCACTAGGTCTTATTTGTAGAGGTTGCTGGGGCAGTTTATCACAAGCCAAAACACCTGGCTGTCAGTTCCACAGTATTCATGATGCTTAATAGTAATAAACTAAAACCTGTCTGCGATGGGACACTTAAATCATACTATCATATACCGCATAAATTATTAGATTGATGGTATTAGGCAGCGGGTTCCTGAAACGTGTCTCCAGGCGTATGTTACCACTCTTGATCAATGATAGATGCTGACAATTATCCTCGTCAGGTGTCAGATTAAATGCATAAAGAGTGTACCCTCTCAGGAAATCGTTTCGATCAATGGCCATAGCACTGTTCTTTAAATGTCTCCCTGTTGATAACACCAGTTGATAGAATTCACGAGTTACGCAACCATTAGGGAAGTCCGGTTGTAATGGTTTGGTGGGGAACTGGACACCGTCAACACATATTGCCAGATATTCTAGATTATAATTCTTAAAATTGAATGGGTTCTTGCCATAGTCACCCGTAAAAGAGTCATTATCAACCATCGCTACCACCACAGACTATGTTATTGTTTGACTAAAACCCCTTGCTTGACTAAATAAAAATGATTGTAATGATACATGAACTCTGATAATTTATTTGACCAACATTTTATTGACTTGCACAATCTTACACAATTGTCTGAACATGTTGAACACAACTAAACACATTATGAACACACACACACGGTTGCAACTTTTTCACAAAACGTGTTACCATTGTGTCATTTTTAAACAGATTAGAAGAATATTTAGATATCAACATATCATAGGTGATGCCTCTACACATGTGATTTAAGAAGTAGATACAGTGTTCACCACATGTGACCGATGTGACATCCTGAACTTGTTTGTCTGATAAATGTATCTCGTCACATGACATGTTTAAAAAGTCATAAATCGATTTAGGAAATATTGAATGATTTGGAGCATTTCCAAAACTGTCAAAAAAACACCCAACTCTCTCCAATATATAAACTGCCAGCCAATGCTCTCCAGGCTGCTCAGAGGGGTGTGTGTTAATTATCATAGCACTAGGTCTTATTTGTAGAGGTTGCTGGGGCAGTTTATCACAAGCCAAAACACCTGGCTGTCAGTTCCACAGTATTCATGATGCTTAATAGTAATCAACTAAAACCTGTCTGCGATGGGACACTTAAATCATACTATCATATACCGCATAAATTATTAGATTGATGGTATTAGGCAGCGGGTTCCTGAAACGTGTCTCCAGGCGTATGTTACCACTCTTGATCAATGATAGATGCTGACAATTATCCTCGTCAGGTGTCAGATTAAATGCATAAAGAGTGTACCCTCTCAGGAAATCGTTTCGATCAATGGCCATAGCACTGTTCTTTAAATGTCTCCCTGTTGATAACACCAGTTGATAGAATTCACGAGTTACGCAACCATTAGGGAAGTCCGGTTGTAATGGTTTGATGGGGAACTGGACACCGTCAACATATATTGCCAGATATTCTAGATTATAATTCTTAAAATTGAATGGGTTCTTGCCATAGTCACCCGTAAAAGAGTCATTATCAACCATCGCTACCACCACAGACTATGTTATTGTTTGACTAAAACCCCTTGCTTGACTAAATAAAAATGATTGTAATGATACATGAACTCTGATAATTTATTTGACCAACATTTTATTGACTTGCACAATCTTACACAATTGTCTGAACATGTTGAACACAACTAAACACATTATGAACACACACACACGGTTGCAACTTTTTCACAAAACGTGTTACCATTGTGTCATTTTTAAACAGATTAGAAGAATATTTAGATATCAACATATCATAGGTGATGCCTCTACACATGTGATTTAAGAAGTAGATACAGTGTTCACCACATGTGACCGATGTGACATCCTGAACTTGTTTGTCTGATAAATGTATCTCGTCACATGACATGTTTAAAAAGTCATAAATCGATTTAGGAAATATTGAATGATTTGGAGCATTTCCAAAACTGTCAAAAAAACACCCAACTCTCTCCAATATATAAACTGCCAGCCAATGCTCTCCAGGCTGGTCAGAGGGGTGTGTGTTAATTATCATAGCACTAGGTCTTATTTGTAGAGGTTGCTGGGGCAGTTTATCACAAGCCAAAACACCTGGCTGTCAGTTCCACAGTATTCATGATGCTTAATAGTAATAAACTAAAACCTGTCTGCGATGGGACACTTAAATCATACTATCATATACCGCATAAATTATTAGATTGATGGTATTAGGCAGCGGGTTCCTGAAACGTGTCTCCAGGCGTATGTTACCACTCTTGATCAATGATAGATGCTGACAATTATCCTCGTCAGGTGTCAGATTAAATGCATAAAGAGTGTACCCTCTCAGGAAATCGTTTCGATCAATGGCCATAGCACTGTTCTTTAAATGTCTCCCTGTTGATAACACCAGTTGATAGAATTCACGAGTTACGCAACCATTAGGGAAGTCCGGTTGTAATGGTTTGGTGGGGAACTGGACACCGTCAACATATATTGCCAGATATTCTAGATTATAATTCTTAAAATTGAATGGGTTCTTGCCATAGTCACCCGTAAAAGAGTCATTATCAACCATCGCTACCACCACAGACTATGTTATTGTTTGACTAAAACCCCTTGCTTGACTAAATAAAAATGATTGTAATGATACATGAACTCTGATAATTTATTTGACCAACATTTTATTGACTTGCACAATCTTACACAATTGTCTGAACATGTTGAACACAACTAAACACATTATGAACACACACACACGGTTGCAACTTTTTCACAAAACGTGTTACCATTGTGTCATTTTTAAACAGATTAGAAGAATATTTAGATATCAACATATCATAGGTGATGCCTCTACACATGTGATTTAAGAAGTAGATACAGTGTTCACCACATGTGACCGATGTGACATCCTGAACTTGTTTGTCTGATAAATGTATCTCGTCACATGACATGTTTAAAAAGTCATAAATCGATTTAGGAAATATTGAATGATTTGGAGCATTTCCAAAACTGTCAAAAAAACACCCAACTCTCTCCAATATATAAACTGCCAGCCAATGCTCTCCAGGCTGGTCAGAGGGGTGTGTGTTAATTATCATAGCACTAGGTCTTATTTGTAGAGGTTGCTGGGGCAGTTTATCACAAGCCAAAACACCTGGCTGTCAGTTCCACAGTATTCATGATGCTTAATAGTAATCAACTAAAACCTGTCTGCGATGGGACACTTAAATCATACTATCATATACCGCATAAATTATTAGATTGATGGTATTAGGCAGCGGGTTCCTGAAACGTGTCTCCAGGCGTATGTTACCACTCTTGATCAATGATAGATGCTGACAATTATCCTCGTCAGGTGTCAGATTAAATGCATAAAGAGTGTACCCTCTCAGGAAATCGTTTCGATCAATGGCCATAGCACTGTTCTTTAAATGTCTCCCTGTTGATAACACCAGTTGATAGAATTCACGAGTTACGCAACCATTAGGGAAGTCCGGTTGTAATGGTTTGGTGGGGAACTGGACACCGTCAACATATATTGCCAGATATTCTAGATTATAATTCTTAAAATTGAATGGGTTCTTGCCATAGTCACCCGTAAAAGAGTCATTATCAACCATCGCTACCACCACAGACTATGTTATTGTTTGACTAAAACCCCTTGCTTGACTAAATAAAAATGATTGTAATGATACATGAACTCTGATAATTTATTTGACCAACATTTTATTGACTTGCACAATCTTACACAATTGTCTGAACATGTTGAACACAACTAAACACATTATGAACACACACACACGGTTGCAACTTTTTCACAAAACGTGTTACCATTGTGTCATTTTTAAACAGATTAGAAGAATATTTAGATATCAACATATCATAGGTGATGCCTCTACACATGTGATTTAAGAAGTAGATACAGTGTTCACCACATGTGACCGATGTGACATCCTGAACTTGTTTGTCTGATAAATGTATCTCGTCACATGACATGTTTAAAAAGTCATAAATCGATTTAGGAAATATTGAATGATTTGGAGCATTTCCAAAACTGTCAAAAAAACACCCAACTCTCTCCAATATATAAACTGCCAGCCAATGCTCTCCAGGCTGGTCAGAGGGGTGTGTGTTAATTATCATAGCACTAGGTCTTATTTGTAGAGGTTGCTGGGGCAGTTTATCACAAGCCAAAACACCTGGCTGTCAGTTCCACAGTATTCATGATGCTTAATAGTAATCAACTAAAACCTGTCTGCGATGGGACACTTAAATCATACTATCATATACCGCATAAATTATTAGATTGATGGTATTAGGCAGCGGGTTCCTGAAACGTGTCTCCAGGCGTATGTTACCACTCTTGATCAATGATAGATGCTGACAATTATCCTCGTCAGGTGTCAGATTAAATGCATAAAGAGTGTACCCTCTCAGGAAATCGTTTCGATCAATGGCCATAGCACTGTTCTTTAAATGTCTCCCTGTTGATAACACCAGTTGATAGAATTCACGAGTTACGCAACCATTAGGGAAGTCCGGTTGTAATGGTTTGGTGGGGAACTGGACACCGTCAACATATATTGCCAGATATTCTAGATTATAATTCTTAAAATTGAATGGGTTCTTGCCATAGTCACCCGTAAAAGAGTCATTATCAACCATCGCTACCACCACAGACTATGTTATTGTTTGACTAAAACCCCTTGCTTGACTAAATAAAAATGATTGTAATGATACATGAACTCTGATAATTTATTTGACCAACATTTTATTGACTTGCACAATCTTACACAATTGTCTGAACATGTTGAACACAACTAAACACATTATGAACACACACACACGGTTGCAACTTTTTCACAAAACGTGTTACCATTGTGTCATTTTTAAACAGATTAGAAGAATATTTAGATATCAACATATCATAGGTGATGCCTCTACACATGTGATTTAAGAAGTAGATACAGTGTTCACCACATGTGACCGATGTGACATCCTGAACTTGTTTGTCTGATAAATGTATCTCGTCACATGACATGTTTAAAAAGTCATAAATCGATTTAGGAAATATTGAATGATTTGGAGCATTTCCAAAACTGTCAAAAAAACACCCAACTCTCTCCAATATATAAACTGCCAGCCAATGCTCTCCAGGCTGGTCAGAGGGGTGTGTGTTAATTATCATAGCACTAGGTCTTATTTGTAGAGGTTGCTGGGGCAGTTTATCACAAGCCAAAACACCTGGCTGTCAGTTCCACAGTATTCATGATGCTTAATAGTAATCAACTAAAACCTGTCTGCGATGGGACACTTAAATCATACTATCATATACCGCATAAATTATTAGATTGATGGTATTAGGCAGCGGGTTCCTGAAACGTGTCTCCAGGCGTATGTTACCACTCTTGATCAATGATAGATGCTGACAATTATCCTCGTCAGGTGTCAGATTAAATGCATAAAGAGTGTACCCTCTCAGGAAATCGTTTCGATCAATGGCCATAGCACTGTTCTTTAAATGTCTCCCTGTTGATAACACCAGTTGATAGAATTCACGAGTTACGCAACCATTAGGGAAGTCCGGTTGTAATGGTTTGGTGGGGAACTGGACACCGTCAACATATATTGCCAGATATTCTAGATTATAATTCTTAAAATTGAATGGGTTCTTGCCATAGTCACCCGTAAAAGAGTCATTATCAACCATCGCTACCACCACAGACTATGTTATTGTTTGACTAAAACCCCTTGCTTGACTAAATAAAAATGATTGTAATGATACATGAACTCTGATAATTTATTTGACCAACATTTTATTGACTTGCACAATCTTACACAATTGTCTGAACATGTTGAACACAACTAAACACATTATGAACACACACACACGGTTGCAACTTTTTCACAAAACGTGTTACCATTGTGTCATTTTTAAACAGATTAGAAGAATATTTAGATATCAACATATCATAGGTGATGCCTCTACACATGTGATTTAAGAAGTAGATACAGTGTTCACCACATGTGACCGATGTGACATCCTGAACTTGTTTGTCTGATAAATGTATCTCGTCACATGACATGTTTAAAAAGTCATAAATCGATTTAGGAAATATTGAATGATTTGGAGCATTTCCAAAACTGTCAAAAAAACACCCAACTCTCTCCAATATATAAACTGCCAGCCAATGCTCTCCAGGCTGGTCAGAGGGGTGTGTGTTAATTATCATAGCACTAGGTCTTATTTGTAGAGGTTGCTGGGGCAGTTTATCACAAGCCAAAACACCTGGCTGTCAGTTCCACAGTATTCATGATGCTTAATAGTAATAAACTAAAACCTGTCTGCGATGGGACACTTAAATCATACTATCATATACCGCATAAATTATTAGATTGATGGTATTAGGCAGCGGGTTCCTGAAACGTGTCTCCAGGCGTATGTTACCACTCTTGATCAATGATAGATGCTGACAATTATCCTCGTCAGGTGTCAGATTAAATGCATAAAGAGTGTACCCTCTCAGGAAATCGTTTCGATCAATGGCCATAGCACTGTTCTTTAAATGTCTCCCTGTTGATAACACCAGTTGATAGAATTCACGAGTTACGCAACCATTAGGGAAGTCCGGTTGTAATGGTTTGGTGGGGAACTGGACACCGTCAACATATATTGCCAGATATTCTAGATTATAATTCTTAAAATTGAATGGGTTCTTGCCATAGTCACCCGTAAAAGAGTCATTATCAACCATCGCTACCACCACAGACTATGTTATTGTTTGACTAAAACCCCTTGCTTGACTAAATAAAAATGATTGTAATGATACATGAACTCTGATAATTTATTTGACCAACATTTTATTGACTTGCACAATCTTACACAATTGTCTGAACATGTTGAACACAACTAAACACATTATGAACACACACACACGGTTGCAACTTTTTCACAAAACGTGTTACCATTGTGTCATTTTTAAACAGATTAGAAGAATATTTAGATATCAACATATCATAGGTGATGCCTCTACACATGTGATTTAAGAAGTAGATACAGTGTTCACCACATGTGACCGATGTGACATCCTGAACTTGTTTGTCTGATAAATGTATCTCGTCACATGACATGTTTAAAAAGTCATAAATCGATTTAGGAAATATTGAATGATTTGGAGCATTTCCAAAACTGTCAAAAAAACACCCAACTCTCTCCAATATATAAACTGCCAGCCAATGCTCTCCAGGCTGGTCAGAGGGGTGTGTGTTAATTATCATAGCACTAGGTCTTATTTGTAGAGGTTGCTGGGGCAGTTTATCACAAGCCAAAACACCTGGCTGTCAGTTCCACAGTATTCATGATGCTTAATAGTAATAAACTAAAACCTGTCTGCGATGGGACACTTAAATCATACTATCATATACCGCATAAATTATTAGATTGATGGTATTAGGCAGCGGGTTCCTGAAACGTGTCTCCAGGCGTATGTTACCACTCTTGATCAATGATAGATGCTGACAATTATCCTCGTCAGGTGTCAGATTAAATGCATAAAGAGTGTACCCTCTCAGGAAATCGTTTCGATCAATGGCCATAGCACTGTTCTTTAAATGTCTCCCTGTTGATAACACCAGTTGATAGAATTCACGAGTTACGCAACCATTAGGGAAGTCCGGTTGTAATGGTTTGGTGGGGAACTGGACACCGTCAACATATATTGCCAGATATTCTAGATTATAATTCTTAAAATTGAATGGGTTCTTGCCATAGTCACCCGTAAAAGAGTCATTATCAACCATCGCTACCACCACAGACTATGTTATTGTTTGACTAAAACCCCTTGCTTGACTAAATAAAAATGATTGTAATGATACATGAACTCTGATAATTTATTTGACCAACATTTTATTGACTTGCACAATCTTACACAATTGTCTGAACATGTTGAACACAACTAAACACATTATGAACACACACACACGGTTGCAACTTTTTCACAAAACGTGTCACCATTGTGTCATTTTTAAACAGATTAGAAGAATATTTAGATATCAACATATCATAGGTGATGCCTCTACACATGTGATTTAAGAAGTAGATACAGTGTTCACCACATGTGACCGATGTGACATCCTGAACTTGTTTGTCTGATAAATGTATCTCGTCACATGACATGTTTAAAAAGTCATAAATCGATTTAGGAAATATTGAATGATTTGGAGCATTTCCAAAACTGTCAAAAAAACATCCAACTCTCTCCAATATATAAACTGCCAGCCAATGCTCTCCAGGCTGGTCAGAGGGGTGTGTGTTAATTATCATAGCACTAGGTCTTATTTGTAGAGGTTGCTGGGGCAGTTTATCACAAGCCAAAACACCTGGCTGTCAGTTCCACAGTATTCATGATGCTTAATAGTAATAAACTAAAACCTGTCTGCGATGGGACACTTAAATCATACTATCATATACCGCATAAATTATTAGATTGATGGTATTAGGCAGCGGGTTCCTGAAACGTGTCTCCAGGCGTATGTTACCACTCTTGATCAATGATAGATGCTGACAATTATCCTCGTCAGGTGTCAGATTAAATGCATAAAGAGTGTACCCTCTCAGGAAATCGTTTCGATCAATGGCCATAGCACTGTTCTTTAAATGTCTCCCTGTTGATAACACCAGTTGATAGAATTCACGAGTTACGCAACCATTAGGGAAGTCCGGTTGTAATGGTTTGGTGGGGAACTGGACACCGTCAACATATATTGCCAGATATTCTAGATTATAATTCTTAAAATTGAATGGGTTCTTGCCATAGTCACCCGTAAAAGAGTCATTATCAACCATCGCTACCACCACAGACTATGTTATTGTTTGACTAAAACCCCTTGCTTGACTAAATAAAAATGATTGTAATGATACATGAACTCTGATAATTTATTTGACCAACATTTTATTGACTTGCACAATCTTACACAATTGTCTGAACATGTTGAACACAACTAAACACATTATGAACACACACACACGGTTGCAACTTTTTCACAAAACGTGTCACCATTGTGTCATTTTTAAACAGATTAGAAGAATATTTAGATATCAACATATCATAGGTGATGCCTCTACACATGTGATTTAAGAAGTAGATACAGTGTTCACCACATGTGACCGATGTGACATCCTGAACTTGTTTGTCTGATAAATGTATCTCGTCACATGACATGTTTAAAAAGTCATAAATCGATTTAGGAAATATTGAATGATTTGGAGCATTTCCAAAACTGTCAAAAAAACACCCAACTCTCTCCAATATATAAACTGCCAGCCAATGCTCTCCAGGCTGGTCAGAGGGGTGTGTGTTAATTATCATAGCACTAGGTCTTATTTGTAGAGGTTGCTGGGGCAGTTTATCACAAGCCAAAACACCTGGCTGTCAGTTCCACAGTATTCATGATGCTTAATAGTAATAAACTAAAACCTGTCTGCGATGGGACACTTAAATCATACTATCATATACCGCATAAATTATTAGATTGATGGTATTAGGCAGCGGGTTCCTGAAACGTGTCTCCAGGCGTATGTTACCACTCTTGATCAATGATAGATGCTGACAATTATCCTCGTCAGGTGTCAGATTAAATGCATAAAGAGTGTACCCTCTCAGGAAATCGTTTCGATCAATGGCCATAGCACTGTTCTTTAAATGTCTCCCTGTTGATAACACCAGTTGATAGAATTCACGAGTTACGCAACCATTAGGGAAGTCCGGTTGTAATGGTTTGGTGGGGAACTGGACACCGTCAACATATATTGCCAGATATTCTAGATTATAATTCTTAAAATTGAATGGGTTCTTGCCATAGTCACCCGTAAAAGAGTCATTATCAACCATCGCTACCACCACAGACTATGTTATTGTTTGACTAAAACCCCTTGCTTGACTAAATAAAAATGATTGTAATGATACATGAACTCTGATAATTTATTTGACCAACATTTTATTGACTTGCACAATCTTACACAATTGTCTGAACATGTTGAACACAACTAAACACATTATGAACACACACACACGGTTGCAACTTTTTCACAAAACGTGTTACCATTGTGTCATTTTTAAACAGATTAGAAGAATATTTAGATATCAACATATCATAGGTGATGCCTCTACACATGTGATTTAAGAAGTAGATACAGTGTTCACCACATGTGACCGATGTGACATCCTGAACTTGTTTGTCTGATAAATGTATCTCGTCACATGACATGTTTAAAAAGTCATAAATCGATTTAGGAAATATTGAATGATTTGGAGCATTTCCAAAACTGTCAAAAAAACACCCAACTCTCTCCAATATATAAACTGCCAGCCAATGCTCTCCAGGCTGGTCAGAGGGGTGTGTGTTAATTATCATAGCACTAGGTCTTATTTGTAGAGGTTGCTGGGGCAGTTTATCACAAGCCAAAACACCTGGCTGTCAGTTCCACAGTATTCATGATGCTTAATAGTAATAAACTAAAACCTGTCTGCGATGGGACACTTAAATCATACTATCATATACCGCATAAATTATTAGATTTATGGTATTAGGCAGCGGGTTCCTGAAACGTGTCTCCAGGCGTATGTTACCACTCTTGATCAATGATAGATGCTGACAATTATCCTCGTCAGGTGTCAGATTAAATGCATAAAGAGTGTACCCTCTCAGGAAATCGTTTCGATCAATGGCCATAGCACTGTTCTTTAAATGTCTCCCTGTTGATAACACCAGTTGATAGAATTCACGAGTTACGCAACCATTAGGGAAGTCCGGTTGTAATGGTTTGGTGGGGAACTGGACACCGTCAACATATATTGCCAGATATTCTAGATTATAATTCTTAAAATTGAATGGGTTCTTGCCATAGTCACCCGTAAAAGAGTCATTATCAACCATCGCTACCACCACAGACTATGTTATTGTTTGACTAAAACCCCTTGCTTGACTAAATAAAAATGATTGTAATGATACATGAACTCTGATAATTTATTTGACCAACATTTTATTGACTTGCACAATCTTACACAATTGTCTGAACATGTTGAACACAACTAAACACATTATGAACACACACACACGGTTGCAACTTTTTCACAAAACGTGTTACCATTGTGTCATTTTTAAACAGATTAGAAGAATATTTAGATATCAACATATCATAGGTGATGCCTCTACACATGTGATTTAAGAAGTAGATACAGTGTTCACCACATGTGACCGATGTGACATCCTGAACTTGTTTGTCTGATAAATGTATCTCGTCACATGACATGTTTAAAAAGTCATAAATCGATTTAGGAAATATTGAATGATTTGGAGCATTTCCAAAACTGTCAAAAAAACACCCAACTCTCTCCAATATATAAACTGCCAGCCAATGCTCTCCAGGCTGGTCAGAGGGGTGTGTGTTAATTATCATAGCACTAGGTCTTATTTGTAGAGGTTGCTGGGGCAGTTTATCACAAGCCAAAACACCTGGCTGTCAGTTCCACAGTATTCATGATGCTTAATAGTAATAAACTAAAACCTGTCTGCGATGGGACACTTAAATCATACTATCATATACCGCATAAATTATTAGATTGATGGTATTAGGCAGCGGGTTCCTGAAACGTGTCTCCAGGCGTATGTTACCACTCTTGATCAATGATAGATGCTGACAATTATCCTCGTCAGGTGTCAGATTAAATGCATAAAGAGTGTACCCTCTCAGGAAATCGTTTCGATCAATGGCCATAGCACTGTTCTTTAAATGTCTCCCTGTTGATAACACCAGTTGATAGAATTCACGAGTTACGCAACCATTAGGGAAGTCCGGTTGTAATGGTTTGGTGCGGAACTGGACACCGTCAACATATATTGCCAGATATTCTAGATTATAATTCTTAAAATTGAATGGGTTCTTGCCATAGTCACCCGTAAAAGAGTCATTATCAACCATCGCTACCACCACAGACTATGTTATTGTTTGACTAAAACCCCTTGCTTGACTAAATAAAAATGATTGTAATGATACATGAACTCTGATAATTTATTTGACCAACATTTTATTGACTTGCACAATCTTACACAATTGTCTGAACATGTTGAACACAACTAAACACATTATGAACACACACACACGGTTGCAACTTTTTCACAAAACGTGTTACCATTGTGTCATTTTTAAACAGATTAGAAGAATATTTAGATATCAACATATCATAGGTGATGCCTCTACACATGTGATTTAAGAAGTAGATACAGTGTTCACCACATGTGACCGATGTGACATCCTGAACTTGTTTGTCTGATAAATGTATCTCGTCACATGACATGTTTAAAAAGTCATAAATCGATTTAGGAAATATTGAATGATTTGGAGCATTTCCAAAACTGTCAAAAAAACACCCAACTCTCTCCAATATATAAACTGCCAGCCAATGCTCTCCAGGCTGGTCAGAGGGGTGTGTGTTAATTATCATAGCACTAGGTCTTATTTGTAGAGGTTGCTGGGGCAGTTTATCACAAGCCAAAACACCTGGCTGTCAGTTCCACAGTATTCATGATGCTTAATAGTAATAAACTAAAACCTGTCTGCGATGGGACACTTAAATCATACTATCATATACCGCATAAATTATTAGATTGATGGTATTAGGCAGCGGGTTCCTGAAACGTGTCTCCAGGCGTATGTTACCACTCTTGATCAATGATAGATGCTGACAATTATCCTCGTCAGGTGTCAGATTAAATGCATAAAGAGTGTACCCTCTCAGGAAATCGTTTCGATCAATGGCCATAGCACTGTTCTTTAAATGTCTCCCTGTTGATAACACCAGTTGATAGAATTCACGAGTTACGCAACCATTAGGGAAGTCCGGTTGTAATGGTTTGGTGGGGAACTGGACACCGTCAACATATATTGCCAGATATTCTAGATTATAATTCTTAAAATTGAATGGGTTCTTGCCATAGTCACCCGTAAAAGAGTCATTATCAACCATCGCTACCACCACAGACTATGTTATTGTTTGACTAAACCCCCTTGCTTGACTAAATAAAAATGATTGTAATGATACATGAACTCTGATCATTTATTTGACCAACATTTTATTGACTTGCACAATCTTACACAATTGTCTGAACATGTTGAACACAACTAAACACATTATGAACACACACACACGGTTGCAACTTTTTCACAAAACGTGTTACCATTGTGTCATTTTTAAACAGATTAGAAGAATATTTAGATATCAACATATCATAGGTGATGCCTCTACACATGTGATTTAAGAAGTAGATACAGTGTTCACCACATGTGACCGATGTGACATCCTGAACTTGTTTGTCTGATAAATGTATCTCGTCACATGACATGTTTAAAAAGTCATAAATCGATTTAGGAAATATTGAATGATTTGGAGCATTTCCAAAACTGTCAAAAAAACACCCAACTCTCTCCAATATATAAACTGCCAGCCAATGCTCTCCAGGCTGGTCAGAGGGGTGTGTGTTAATTATCATAGCACTAGGTCTTATTTGTAGAGGTTGCTGGGGCAGTTTATCACAAGCCAAAACACCTGGCTGTCAGTTCCACAGTATTCATGATGCTTAATAGTAATAAACTAAAACCTGTCTGCGATGGGACACTTAAATCATACTATCATATACCGCATAAATTATTAGATTGATGGTATTAGGCAGCGGGTTCCTGAAACGTGTCTCCAGGCGTATGTTACCACTCTTGATCAATGATAGATGCTGACAATTATCCTCGTCAGGTGTCAGATTAAATGCATAAAGAGTGTACCCTCTCAGGAAATCGTTTCGATCAATGGCCATAGCACTGTTCTTTAAATGTCTCCCTGTTGATAACACCAGTTGATAGAATTCACGAGTTACGCAACCATTAGGGAAGTCCGGTTGTAATGGTTTGGTGGGGAACTGGACACCGTCAACATATATTGCCAGATATTCTAGATTATAATTCTTAAAATTGAATGGGTTCTTGCCATAGTCACCCGTAAAAGAGTCATTATCAACCATCGCTACCACCACAGACTATGTTATTGTTTGACTAAAACCCCTTGCTTGACTAAATAAAAATGATTGTAATGATACATGAACTCTGATAATTTATTTGACCAACATTTTATTGACTTGCACAATCTTACACAATTGTCTGAACATGTTGAACACAACTAAACACATTATGAACACACACACACGGTTGCAACTTTTTCACAAAACGTGTTACCATTGTGTCATTTTTAAACAGATTAGAAGAATATTTAGATATCAACATATCATAGGTGATGCCTCTACACATGTGATTTAAGAAGTAGATACAGTGTTCACCACATGTGACCGATGTGACATCCTGAACTTGTTTGTCTGATAAATGTATCTCGTCACATGACATGTTTAAAAAGTCATAAATCGATTTAGGAAATATTGAATGATTTGGAGCATTTCCAAAACTGTCAAAAAAACACCCAACTCTCTCCAATATATAAACTGCCAGCCAATGCTCTCCAGGCTGGTCAGAGGGGTGTGTGTTAATTATCATAGCACTAGGTCTTATTTGTAGAGGTTGCTGGGGCAGTTTATCACAAGCCAAAACACCTGGCTGTCAGTTCCACAGTATTCATGATGCTTAATAGTAATAAACTAAAACCTGTCTGCGATGGGACACTTAAATCATACTATCATATACCGCATAAATTATTAGATTGATGGTATTAGGCAGCGGGTTCCTGAAACGTGTCTCCAGGCGTATGTTACCACTCTTGATCAATGATAGATGCTGACAATTATCCTCGTCAGGTGTCAGATTAAATGCATAAAGAGTGTACCCTCTCAGGAAATCGTTTCGATCAATGGCCATAGCACTGTTCTTTAAATGTCTCCCTGTTGATAACACCAGTTGATAGAATTCACGAGTTACGCAACCATTAGGGAAGTCCGGTTGTAATGGTTTGGTGGGGAACTGGACACCGTCAACATATATTGCCAGATATTCTAGATTATAATTCTTAAAATTGAATGGGTTCTTGCCATAGTCACCCGTAAAAGAGTCATTATCAACCATCGCTACCACCACAGACTATGTTATTGTTTGACTAAACCCCCTTGCTTGACTAAATAAAAATGATTGTAATGATACATGAACTCTGATAATTTATTTGACCAACATTTTATTGACTTGCACAATCTTACACAATTGTCTGAACATGTTGAACACAACTAAACACATTATGAACACACACACACGGTTGCAACTTTTTCACAAAACGTGTTACCATTGTGTCATTTTTAAACAGATTAGAAGAATATTTAGATATCAACATATCATAGGTGATGCCTCTACACATGTGATTTAAGAAGTAGATACAGTGTTCACCACATGTGACCGATGTGACATCCTGAACTTGTTTGTCTGATAAATGTATCTCGTCACATGACATGTTTAAAAAGTCATAAATCGATTTAGGAAATATTGAATGATTTGGAGCATTTCCAAAACTGTCAAAAAAAACACCCAACTCTCTCCAATATATAAACTGCCAGCCAATGCTCTCCAGGCTGGTCAGAGGGGTGTGTGTTAATTATCATAGCACTAGGTCTTATTTGTAGAGGTTGCTGGGGCAGTTTATCACAAGCCAAAACACCTGGCTGTCAGTTCCACAGTATTCATGATGCTTAATAGTAATAAACTAAAACCTGTCTGCGATGGGACACTTAAATCATACTATCATATACCGCATAAATTATTAGATTGATGGTATTAGGCAGCGGGTTCCTGAAACGTGTCTCCAGGCGTATGTTACCACTCTTGATCAATGATAGATGCTGACAATTATCCTCGTCAGGTGTCAGATTAAATGCATAAAGAGTGTACCCTCTCAGGAAATCGTTTCGATCAATGGCCATAGCACTGTTCTTTAAATGTCTCCCTGTTGATAACACCAGTTGATAGAATTCACGAGTTACGCAACCATTAGGGAAGTCCGGTTGTAATGGTTTGGTGGGGAACTGGACACCGTCAACATATATTGCCAGATATTCTAGATTATAATTCTTAAAATTGAATGGGTTCTTGCCATAGTCACCCGTAAAAGAGTCATTATCAACCATCGCTACCACCACAGACTATGTTATTGTTTGACTAAACCCCCTTGCTTGACTAAATAAAAATGATTGTAATGATACATGAACTCTGATAATTTATTTGACCAACATTTTATTGACTTGCACAATCTTACACAATTGTCTGAACATGTTGAACACAACTAAACACATTATGAACACACACACACGGTTGCAACTTTTTCACAAAACGTGTTACCATTGTGTCATTTTTAAACAGATTAGAAGAATATTTAGATATCAACATATCATAGGTGATGCCTCTACACATGTGATTTAAGAAGTAGATACAGTGTTCACCACATGTGACCGATGTGACATCCTGAACTTGTTTGTCTGATAAATGTATCTCGTCACATGACATGTTTAAAAAGTCATAAATCGATTTAGGAAATATTGAATGATTTGGAGCATTTCCAAAACTGTCAAAAAAACACCCAACTCTCTCCAATATATAAACTGCCAGCCAATGCTCTCCAGGCTGGTCAGAGGGGTGTGTGTTAATTATCATAGCACTAGGTCTTATTTGTAGAGGTTGCTGGGGCAGTTTATCACAAGCCAAAACACCTGGCTGTCAGTTCCACAGTATTCATGATGCTTAATAGTAATAAACTAAAACCTGTCTGCGATGGGACACTTAAATCATACTATCATATACCGCATAAATTATTAGATTGATGGTATTAGGCAGCGGGTTCCTGAAACGTGTCTCCAGGCGTATGTTACCACTCTTGATCAATGATAGATGCTGACAATTATCCTCGTCAGGTGTCAGATTAAATGCATAAAGAGTGTACCCTCTCAGGAAATCGTTTCGATCAATGGCCATAGCACTGTTCTTTAAATGTCTCCCTGTTGATAACACCAGTTGATAGAATTCACGAGTTACGCAACCATTAGGGAAGTCCGGTTGTAATGGTTTGGTGGGGAACTGGACACCGTCAACATATATTGCCAGATATTCTAGATTATAATTCTTAAAATTGAATGGGTTCTTGCCATAGTCACCCGTAAAAGAGTCATTATCAACCATCGCTACCACCACAGACTATGTTATTGTTTGACTAAACCCCCTTGCTTGACTAAATAAAAATGATTGTAATGATACATGAACTCTGATAATTTATTTGACCAACATTTTATTGACTTGCACAATCTTACACAATTGTCTGAACATGTTGAACACAACTAAACACATTATGAACACACACACACGGTTGCAACTTTTTCACAAAACGTGTTACCATTGTGTCATTTTTAAACAGATTAGAAGAATATTTAGATATCAACATATCATAGGTGATGCCTCTACACATGTGATTTAAGAAGTAGATACAGTGTTCACCACATGTGACCGATGTGACATCCTGAACTTGTTTGTCTGATAAATGTATCTCGTCACATGACATGTTTAAAAAGTCATAAATCGATTTAGGAAATATTGAATGATTTGGAGCATTTCCAAAACTGTCAAAAAAACACCCAACTCTCTCCAATATATAAACTGCCAGCCAATGCTCTCCAGGCTGGTCAGAGGGGTGTGTGTTAATTATCATAGCACTAGGTCTTATTTGTAGAGGTTGCTGGGGCAGTTTATCACAAGCCAAAACACCTGGCTGTCAGTTCCACAGTATTCATGATGCTTAATAGTAATAAACTAAAACCTGTCTGCGATGGGACACTTAAATCATACTATCATATACCGCATAAATTATTAGATTGATGGTATTAGGCAGCGGGTTCCTGAAACGTGTCTCCAGGCGTATGTTACCACTCTTGATCAATGATAGATGCTGACAATTATCCTCGTCAGGTGTCAGATTAAATGCATAAAGAGTGTACCCTCTCAGGAAATCGTTTCGATCAATGGCCATAGCACTGTTCTTTAAATGTCTCCCTGTTGATAACACCAGTTGATAGAATTCACGAGTTACGCAACCATTAGGGAAGTCCGGTTGTAATGGTTTGGTGGGGAACTGGACACCGTCAACATATATTGCCAGATATTCTAGATTATAATTCTTAAAATTGAATGGGTTCTTGCCATAGTCACCCGTAAAAGAGTCATTATCAACCATCGCTACCACCACAGACTATGTTATTGTTTGACTAAAACCCCTTGCTTGACTAAATAAAAATGATTGTAATGATACATGAACTCTGATAATTTATTTGACCAACATTTTATTGACTTGCACAATCTTACACAATTGTCTGAACATGTTGAACACAACGAAACACATTATGAACACACACACACGGTTGCAACTTTTTCACAAAACGTGTTACCATTGTGTCATTTTTAAACAGATTAGAAGAATATTTAGATATCAACATATCATAGGTGATGCCTCTACACATGTGATTTAAGAAGTAGATACAGTGTTCACCACATGTGACCGATGTGACATCCTGAACTTGTTTGTCTGATAAATGTATCTCGTCACATGACATGTTTAAAAAGTCATAAATCGATTTAGGAAATATTGAATGATTTGGAGCATTTCCAAAACTGTCAAAAAAACACCCAACTCTCTCCAATATATAAACTGCCAGCCAATGCTCTCCAGGCTGGTCAGAGGGGTGTGTGTTAATTATCATAGCACTAGGTCTTATTTGTAGAGGTTGCTGGGGCAGTTTATCACAAGCCAAAACACCTGGCTGTCAGTTCCACAGTATTCATGATGCTTAATAGTAATAAACTAAAACCTGTCTGCGATGGGACACTTAAATCATACTATCATATACCGCATAAATTATTAGATTGATGGTATTAGGCAGCGGGTTCCTGAAACGTGTCTCCAGGCGTATGTTACCACTCTTGATCAATGATAGATGCTGACAATTATCCTCGTCAGGTGTCAGATTAAATGCATAAAGAGTGTACCCTCTCAGGAAATCGTTTCGATCAATGGCCATAGCACTGTTCTTTAAATGTCTCCCTGTTGATAACACCAGTTGATAGAATTCACGAGTTACGCAACCATTAGGGAAGTCCGGTTGTAATGGTTTGGTGGGGAACTGGACACCGTCAACACATATTGCCAGATATTCTAGATTATAATTCTTAAAATTGAATGGGTTCTTGCCATAGTCACCCGTAAAAGAGTCATTATCAACCATCGCTACCACCACAGACTATGTTATTGTTTGACTAAAACCCCTTGCTTGACTAAATAAAAATGATTGTAATGATACATGAACTCTGATAATTTATTTGACCAACATTTTATTGACTTGCACAATCTTACACAATTGTCTGAACATGTTGAACACAACTAAACACATTATGAACACACACACACGGTTGCAACTTTTTCACAAAACGTGTTACCATTGTGTCATTTTTAAACAGATTAGAAGAATATTTAGATATCAACATATCATAGGTGATGCCTCTACACATGTGATTTAAGAAGTAGATACAGTGTTCACCACATGTGACCGATGTGACATCCTGAACTTGTTTGTCTGATAAATGTATCTCGTCACATGACATGTTTAAAAAGTCATAAATCGATTTAGGAAATATTGAATGATTTGGAGCATTTCCAAAACTGTCAAAAAAACACCCAACTCTCTCCAATATATAAACTGCCAGCCAATGCTCTCCAGGCTGCTCAGAGGGGTGTGTGTTAATTATCATAGCACTAGGTCTTATTTGTAGAGGTTGCTGGGGCAGTTTATCACAAGCCAAAACACCTGGCTGTCAGTTCCACAGTATTCATGATGCTTAATAGTAATCAACTAAAACCTGTCTGCGATGGGACACTTAAATCATACTATCATATACCGCATAAATTATTAG